>NC_056731.1:1516133837-1516143837 GCF_019279795.1 Protopterus annectens
GATGTGTGTGAGTGGGAGTGCCGAGGTATGTAAAAAGAACTGCTTCTTGGGAAAGTGTCAGAACTATAATAGCAGGGTTCATTTTGGTAAGGGCTAGGGTCAATGAAAGTGTGGAATGTGCTGAGGGCTTTATTGGTGATGGTGCTGGTGGTATGGGTGTGTGTGTGTGTGTGTGTGTGTGTGTGTGTGTGTGTGTGTGTGTGTGTGTGTGTGTGTGTGTGTGTGTGTGTGTGTGTGTGTGTGTGTGTGTGTGGGTGTGTGTGTGTGAGAGCAGAGATATAGCCTCAGCACATGGTGTAGCACTGTGCCAGGTCCAGAGCATGCTTGACAGAGGGTTCATTTTCCTATGCTCATCTCCACCCATGAGAGCTAACTTTGTCAGCAGTTGCACTGGCTGTACCATGACCTTGGAATGATACTGGTGTTCTAACTAACTCTGACTGACATCCGTTGGAGGATCAGCCAGCACAATGGTGACCACAAGCATGATTTTGTGGATGGCCTCTAATGGGTGTAGACACATCTATAACTGATGTTTCTGTGGAAATGTTACCACTGCTAAACCAGAATCTTGCTATTCTATGGGCAGATCAGCTAACATCTGAGGACATAGCAGATGACCATCCATGATGACACCCCCCCATCAGACGACCGAAAAAAGACAGTGCACATTCCAATATATGATTCATTCTCTCCAGCAAATCACATATATGGGTCTTGTACTCCCCAAGAGTCAGCATGCACAGCCTGGATCACCCGCAAAGCCTCTGCAGAGGCTTTGGTGGAACTCATCTTTGCTGCCATGATGGCTCTGTACATAATTTTGGTGGCAAATATCGACACACTAACTTCAGGGAGAGAGCATTAACCATACCTCTTGCAAGCACCAGTACCAATTCCCTGTGTGGACCCTCCTGCTCACAGTGTCTAAGGGGCAATTTAGTCATGTCTGCATTTGGGGTCCCCTCACTTCACTGATCTAGAGTGTCCCTATTAGACTGTCCATTCTAAGGTGGTAATGTGTTTTGGTTGTATGGCTATATTCTCAGGAGAGGATGTGATGGCCAAAATCATTAGGACAGGTTAATAAAAAGATACACAAAGTGTAGAGATCATGTTGGCATCATGCAGTGACACCAACATGACAGTGCACTATTTGGTATACATTACGCAGCTCTATGTAGAGCTGTCAAACAATGGGAAATGGCAGAATATGCTAATGGAAGCATAAAGAGATAAAGTACTTGCTAATTAACCAATCCAATATGGCAGATATATTCAGGAAGCTATAAAATAATCAGGTTCATTTGGTATAGGCTTCTGCATGTACAGCAAAACCTTTTGGAATACGGGAACTATTACATTTAGAAAAAAATGTTAGGAGTTGATACTGCTGCTATTATTATGCTGTATGTGAAACAGGCTTTAAATCAAGATGTTGCTGCTCCTGTTGCTGTTGCCAGACCTTGGACAAGAAGAAGAAGTGTGTTTACACCCCATTTAACTTATCATGGACTGTATAAAACTGAAATTGTTGAGAGGTAAAGGGTGGATGGGGAAACACTGGAGAAAATATTCAGCATCTCCCACACCCACCTCAAGTCACAGGAAAATAGTGGAGAACCCATCCCAGTGGAACCAAATGTATGTGTGGCATTACATATGCTAGCTACAGGTACTTTCAGAGACCCACAGGGGCTATATTAGGGGGGGTCACAAGCATCAGTCTCTAAAATATTACATCAGATTTTAAATGGAATGCTACATCCAAATGAGCATGTGTGTTTCCCACGAACATCACCAAGAGACAGCAAAAATCATTCAGGAATTTTATGGAATAGCACATTTAACAGAAGTGTTGGAGGCCATAAATTGCACACATATAGAAATAAAAGCCCCACCTATGGAACAGGGAAGATGTAAATTAACAGAAAAGATTTCCACTCTATAAACTGTCAGGTTGTCTGTAATGCCGAAGGGATTATCTACAACATCTGTGCAGGTAACCCAGGCAGTATCCATGACTCATTCATATGGCACAATTTTGAGCTGTATATCTGGTTTGCTATGGGAGATATCCCTTAAAGGCATCTAGTGGGGGATGCAAGTTATGCACTGGAACCGTAGCTCATAAACCTATGAGAACCCCAAACAACCCCACTGAGCAAGGACACAGTGAGGCCCACACTCAAACTAGGAATATCATAGAACATGTGTTTGGTTTACATAAAACATAGTTTCACTATCTAGACACATCAGAAGGTTCACTGCAGTATGACACAGGCACCTGTGCTGAAATACTTGCAGTCTGTGCCATATTACACAATATCATTCTTGAGAAACAGCTTCAAAAGGGACAACAAGGGGTAGAACCACAGTTTTAAGGACCACAGGCAGAACCAATAGCAGCAGGTACAGATGAGGAATCTGAGAGAGAATCACCAGCTGCAGATCATGCTGCCAGATGAGGCGTGCACAGTATGCCCTGGTTCTGGGTAAGAGGCAAAGGATAGCACTCACAATCATTTCCTAGCTCAAAGCCTAAGATCCTATACACATACTCATTGGAAAATTGATGCCTGTTTTACAACACAACTTTTACTTAACCATGTAATGGCTGTGTTCTGATAGCAACAGACAGGGACAGCCCCCAAACATTGTTACCTGCGGTAATGTCAAGGTAAGTGTGGAACCTGTAAAGAAAAACAAGTTTTTACTCTCATAAAAATATGTATATGCCTTTAAGCAGAGCCTTTTATCTGAGGTGTTGAGTTACATCAATAATATCTCCTCTGTAAGATGTTTCCAACATAACAGGTACATGTTGGAAGCATCTGTTTGCATCAAGCATTCCAACTGACCAATGCCCATAAAGCATGGAACTGGTCAATTATACTCTCATTTGCATGATTATATCAAGAAGCAAGATTGAAGTACTAATGCTTCCAATGCTCTAATGACAATACTAACTGAAAATTAATGTGATACAGCAATATAGCAATAAGCCAGTCACAGATTAGTAGCAACAAGAAATCAACAACTTTAGCTCTGCAATAGATATTGATAAATCCATTCTTGTTAATAAGCAAGCATCAGGTATTGACTGTGTGCATCAGACTTATATGCAGCCCTAAGTCACAAAGACATGTGAAAGGGCAGGGCACAGTCATCACTGTTTGCACAGGGTGTGGGGGGTAGAGAGCCAAGGCTGACACCAAAACAAGTGAGTGGGTGCAAGTAAGAAACACATGTATCTCTCAGAGTATACAGTGTTTAGGACCAGTAACAACAGATATACAGCACTCAACAGTACTTTTAAGATAGTTTACATATGTGTCAAGTGGTATGGGCAAGTGATTTTTTTTTCTATGTGTGTGTGTCTGCATGAACACATTCAAGCACTCTGCTAGCACTAAATCATGGCACTGATGGCCGTGAGAACCACCACTGCCATGGGTTGCACTGGTACTTCCATGGCCCTGGCTAGACGTTGGGGTGCTAACTAAACATGAGTAATGTCCACTGGATAAGGTCATCATGACTCCATGGCCTACCTCTTCTGGGTTTGGACATTGTTTATCACCACCACCATCATCACAGGCTACTGATACTCCAACATCAGGTGGCAGGTATTCCATACTGCCAGTCTTAGGATCATCTATAATAACAAGCAGTAAACAGAATAATCAGAAAATGGAGAAGAAAATTAATCACATATTTTCCTTATAACGTTACAGCTGCAAAATCGTCATTGTCATATAGACCTGAACCTACCTTGCATACTGTATTAACAATAAACAAAAATGTGTTCTTACCGTGTGTGGGTGGGCTAGTAGCCTGCAACCCAGAAGTGTCTGTATGAGAGGAATGGAAAGGAAAGAAGTCTGCTAACTATCACAATGCAAATGAAACAAGAAAAATAGAACAATCACCTTCCCAGGTGCAGATTAAAAAGGCTTTTATAAAAAAAAAAGTTAGTGAACATTTGGCTGCCCCCAAAACCAAAGCAAACTCCACTCTTTCTGTATGACCGTAGTCTGACTTACACAGTTATCACAAATGTAAATGTGTACGTTGGAAGCTTAAACTTTCAAAACTTTGAACTTCATATGGTCAAGATCATAACACTGAAGTTTTGAAAGTTCAAAACTTCAATAAAAAAAAAAATGAAAACTTTTTTTTATGTTTATGCAGGGGTCAATCCCCCCTGCACCCCACACCCTCTGCTAATTAAATATACCAACTCCAAGATCACACTGCATTGAAGAGAAAGGTAAATTTCCTATTTTGCGATGTATGATGATCTCCATTTAAACTGTTCTAAGTTTCAAAACTTCGATCTTATGGTCTTGACCCAAAGTTTTGAAGTGTTGAGCTTCTGAAGTAGACCCATATATGTATGTACACTCTAGGTGTGTCGCCACATCTGCACCAATGTCAATAATTCTGGTGGAACCCTCTGATGAGCTATCTTGATTTCTGATAGTAGGCAGGAACTCCTCAGTTTCAGTTAGTGCTGGTTCAGTTTGGTACAAATACAAAAACACTTTTTCTGTCCCTGCTAACACAGATATGAACTCTAGACTTTACAAAATACTTGTACAATAATCTACAATAAGTCTGAAAACATGAGATGCAAAATAAAATTACAATAATAAATTAGTCAGGTAGCATTTTGTAGCATACTTTTAGAACTGCAGACATGGCTACAGCAAAAGGAAGTGAGAAAAGTAAATACATCTAAAATTATACAAATACTTTTCAGCAGTCAATGTATTATACCTTTTAATGTTAAACTAAAAGCACTACTTAAGAGACAGCAATGTACCTTGACAATACAACACTGTATAAAAGATAAAGCTAGTAAAGTGTTGTTTTACTTGTATTTTCATTATGCAAGCCTTTTTTTCCTCCTTAACAATAATTGAAATTGTTTAGTGTTTATTCTTTTGTAACTACCTGTTATCTATAATACATACTGTCTATGACTTTGCATGTTAATTGAAACTGTTTTTGTAATCAAACTATTTAAACTGTTGTATTTCCTTGTTGGAGCTTTTCTCCCTGGGCCTCCACTGAAAACGGGCCCCCAAGCCCAGTGGACCTCCCCGGTAATCAAACTGAAATAAATAAATAAATAAATAAATACTACCAAATATTAAGCTCTGTGTTTAAAAACATTCTCCCCAGTACAATACAAGTGCATTAGCCACACCACTACCTTTATATATAATGCAGTGTCAGCCTTGTGAGCATGTAATTATGCAAATGAGTTGTCAAAACATTAGCATTCCTGAATACCAAAAGCTGCACTAAGTATAGGGATTGTAAACATGGTGTAAGTACCTACATGTTTACATGCACATACCCTAGAAATGCATGGACCAGCAATGTGAAGTGTTTCCTGGTAATGGCTTGCAGGTGTCTTTGATTATCCTGACTAGAGCAATCATCTTTTACATTCCCTCTCTCTTTGCTAGACACTTACTAAGGGTGTGTCAGGAGGAAGAGATTTAGAAAAAGGGATGTAAATACATTGACTGGTTTAAGGGAACAACAGTCCTAATATTTAAATGTTGGCTTAAATAATCACATTTACTAGCCCTTAGTAGGAAAGGTTGTGCATATTAAACAGAGTACTATAAGCATTGTTAAAGATAACATATGGCAAGAAAACAGAGATAGAATGTTGCTATTATTAAATGATAGATAATCAAAGAATGTACCAGACAGAAAGAAAGGGATACACTTGCAGTGACTGCACTCTTTAATACTGTGAGAGTACATTTCTTTGTTAACTGTTGGCAATATCCCAGTCATCCAAACATTCACAGTGAAATGTTAAAGGACAACTTTAATAACTTGTCTGTGTTACGCTTTCAATATGATGTGATACAATGTCACATTATCATTTACATCTAAACTCTTTATCACCTTGCTACATCTTTGTGGCAACTCTGGGAAGTATGATGAAATGATGGATTTCAATGCCCTTGTTTGAGGGTTCAAATCCATAAAGCTCCTGTTGCAAAATAACAAACTTGGTCCAATATGTAAATGATCCTATCTACAATACTTTTACATTTTTTCTTCTATCACTTCTGTGCTGCTTGGTAGCACAAAAATTACTTTCCTGGTTTTAGGAAAAAAATGAAAAATTTAGGTTAGGCTGCTGTTGATAGCACAAATCAGCCAGGTGGCATTGCATGGCTCTCAGCACTCTGGATTGTATTCAAGAAAGAAAATACATCTAACAATTTACTTTCTTTGTGGCACAAAGTGTAAGTGCAGTGAGCTTACAGATGAAGTATATCTTATGCAAGATTCAAAACCACTGACATGATAGTTATACATATGATTGTCTCAATATATATTTCATCACATTTTGTGATACCATTGCATTGTTGTTTAAAAAATAAACTGTTGTCACTGTTGCCAACAGCATGTGATCATTAGCCTGCTGACTTTAACATGATATGTCATTAACTACAATTCTGATACTGCGTTCCATGAAGTACATGTCTGATGTTGCAAGGAGGTGTAAAAGGAAGATTTGTTCACTGGAATATACTTCTTGTTCCTGGCATTGCTACATATACACCTATATTGCATTTCAGTCACTATCTGTAATTTTCTTAATGTACATTACCCTTCTGATATATTTTCTATTTGCTCTCTGCTTTGCATCACACAAACATGGTTTACCACTTAAGGAAAAAGTGAAAATTTTAATTTAAGCAGCCTTATGTAGGTTAACTATGCCTATCATTGTTGAGCACCCCCTTGCAACAGGAAGAGTACTTACTTCTGTAAATGCACCTGACAGATGTCAAATTCTGTGGTGCAAGGTGTAAATGAAGTAAATCGAGACACGCAAGGCACATGAAGCATTGTTTAAATCCTGTGCAGAGATTATACTGAAAGTTATCACAATATGTCTTTTTTAATTTATTTCATGTTAAGGTGCATTTGCTCTTCACTTGGCAGTGTGCAAACAGGGTACACTGCCTAAGGAAAAAAGTGACAAGTTTAGTTTAAGCTGCCTTAGGTAGCTCAAAAAGTGGCTCTGCATGGCTGTCAGCACTCAAGAGAAATCATTCAAGAAAATATACGTGTCAAGTAACTTTCTGTGTGTGGCAAGGTATAACTGAGGTGAATTGACAGAAATAATGTACATGAAGACTATTTGAATCTAGTTTTCAGAACACATTACCAAAAATCACAATATTTACTTTTTCATTTTTTCATATTTTAAGGTAGATTTGCTCTTTGCTTGGCAGTGCACAAACACAGATGACTACTTAAGTAAAAAAGTAAAAAATTTAATTTCAGCCTTAGGTAGCTCAAACACTCATTGCAGCATTATATTTTTGTTAGCACTTTGGACAGTACTTACAGGAGAAATTCCACCTGTCCTAGAGCTACCTCTGTGACACAAGATGTAAGGACAGTGATAAACAATACGGCCTATCAAGGGTTTGAATCAAGCTACAAGATACTTTTTTAAAAAGGTGTAAGAACATAATGAAAATGTGCTGTTTACCATATATGAGTAATGTTTCAGAGATGTACAGAACCTAATGTAAGTCCACGTTCCTATATATTTCATGTAAAAAATTACTTGCCTATGTATGATGGGCACAATACTATTGTAATCATCATGGACCATCACATGTGCCAACTATGTGTTTAGGACCATTATATCTTCTGAAGTATGCATGTAGCATAAACTGACTTGTATTGATTATCACATTCAACTGCATTCATGTGAACCATATTTACTTGCAGTAAGAATGACTTTTACATAGGAACGCATTCCAAGACATTCCAAGAACCACGCACACATATAAGCCTCTCTTCTCCATTCATTCAGATATCACTAAATGTAAAATTCCAATGGTAAAAAGTTAGTCCTCCTATGATAATGACAGTTAATACATTAATTTAGGATTTTTGCATCCTTTATTCCATAGGTTCAGTTCCCAGCTGATACAATAATAATTTAATGTTGGTTAAGCCCCAACCTGATAATACGTCAGAATTCAGCATATTTCACTCTCCAAAGTGCAGCCATCCAAAACAATGCCAGTAATCAGCCCACTGTTGAGCACTAGAAACTGTGATAATGGGTGGAGTATCCTCCATGGCACAGCTCAATGCCATGTTTCACACCTTTACTGCCATGTGCTGTAAATAATACCATTGTCTATGCCAAGGAGTCTGTCTCCTTTCAATCATGCTTTCAATCACGCAAATGCAGTTGCCAAGGCTGTTCATGTTTGCACAATACCAGTAATGTGCAAGATCTGAAACAGGTGCCAATTCAGACTTATTTTGTTAGCTTGACTTTTACAGACTTTGCTGGTGAGGGAGATAATGGTGTTACATTTAAAGCACAAAGGTGGAGTATTGAGGAGTCTAGGATATTTGCGCAATTCATTTTGAAGTGCTACAGCCATAGACAGTTGCAGAGGCATTATACTAGGTCACAGTATAAGGCTGAGGGCTTGGAATAGCTTAGCCAAGGCTGTCTCCAATGCACCTGGAATTCCACACAATGGGGAACAATGTTTTCACTACTACAGTGACCTTAAAAAGTGCAAGTGGAACCTCCTAAGCTAATGGAAGGCTGAAGTTAGGACTGGGAACTCTTCACACTTGTGTTAATATACTGACCATAACCTGTCTATGATATGGCAGTAATTATCTAGCCAGGAAATGCAGTTACTCATTATACTTTCATATTGTCTTTTTGTTTTCTACAACTGCAGAGGACATAGCTGCTAACCAAGAAGCACACCAGGAGAGACTAACTCATCATAGAAAGGCATGGGGTAAGTACGAGTCAGGTAAAAATTAAAGCCATAATATTATTTTCATTCCCACAAGCACTGGCGTCTCGAGCAGGCATACCTCATCACTCATCTCAAGTAGGCATGCCTTCCTCAATATCTGTTACTGCCTGCATTGGTCTATTAGAATTCCAGCTTTACTGGGTGAGTTCAGTATTCAGAAGCAGCCATTTTATTTATTTATTTTTATTATATAATTATTTATAAGATCTTAACAGCGGTCTGTCAATAAGATGTACATTATGGTAATTGTGATTATTAAGTTTGCATGCATAATTCCAGTCCATCATAGTGAAATAAAGCCAGATTTATTTTTTATATATGAACAGTGATGTTTGTAAATGTATTAATAAAAAAGTACCTTTCCATCATATATGGACGTTGTAAGGTGTGCAATAGTAAATTATTATAGTTCTTTATGCATTGCCAAGTAAGTTTGTTTAAATTATACAGTACTGTTACATGACATGCATCTAATTATCTCTTATTTATCAGCAATCTGCAGTTTGCATAATTTGTTGTTGAAAATTAATCATTAACATCACAGACAGGTACACCAACCACTGTGGCTTTGCCCACAATGCCTCCATAGATGGCAGCATATACACTCAGCACTTCAGAGTCATAACCTGTCAGTGTTGCCTCCACAACCCCTTCCCTATCTGGTCCAGGTAAATCAGGTAACTCTGTCCTGGCTGCTGGTGCAGTGGTACCCTCCAGGAGCAGTACTAGAGGAGGAGGTGATTTTGTCACCCAGCAAGAGCTGACAGAGCTGGTGCAGGATATAATGGAGAGGGACCTTGGTGCATGTATCAGCAGGGTTGAAAAGATCTTGCATCACATTAGAAAGGCAATGCCACATCCGGCACTGGCCAAGGGAGTGCTGCAGTAGACCACAATGTCAATTCTAAGGGTGAGGATTAGATTCTCACTGTTCTCATGCTGACCTTGGGTGCACCTCCAATGTCCCCATCTATCCTCTAATCATGGTGCCCCCAACCTTTTATTTCCATCACCATCCCTGTCTGTTTTGTATGTCCTGTATGTCTAAAGATGCTTCCTAACATACCCTACCTACCTGATCCTCGCATTCCTAAGCGCTTTTCCCAACACTCCCCCCCATAAAATGGGCACCTGTCCCACAAAAA
>NC_056731.1:1516148837-1516168837 GCF_019279795.1 Protopterus annectens
TGTGGCATCAGTAAAACCACATGATTACAACATTATTTTGTCTGCCTACTCTCTTTATTCAACACACTGATGAGGTCATTGTTTTACAAGTGAACTAAAACTATTTGAATGTCAGACATCTCCTATGGTGCCTACATATCTGACACTATTCTCTATAAAGTGTGAATAGATAGGTAGGATGTTTGACTATGGCAGTGCTTAACTTCTGCAAGTGTGACTGCCAGTGGAGTCATGATTGTTTTGCACACATATGTAGTGGCCACTTTTATAAGCCCTGATTGGCTGTAGGACTTCTTTTACCAGATATATATCTTTGGCAATGCACTGCTGATATCATCCCTTCATAGATGCTGTATGCCTCTAGTGTATTTGTTATTTTCCTATGGCCCTGCCTGCTAACAACATACAGTGTAGCTGTTGTACGTGAACAGGTAGGAAGTTTGGAGAGAGGTTGGCATAATGGTTAAGGTGCTTACCTTACAAACACAAGGTGGAGGGTTTGATGCTCCCATGGGATAATTGGCTAGGCTTAAAATAGCTAAGGGCAATTAGCCTAGTATTACTCTATGAACTATAACTGCTTTAATAATGTGATAGTTATTACTGTCATATATCACTGGCCACCTCACAACCACTTTTTTGTATTCTTCTAGTTATAAGATAGAATTATAGTGGTATTCTGTGACAATAGCAAATCATAGTAGCACCAGGGAAAATAATATTTTGTCCACGCAGTGATAACATACTGCTAACATACCTGCAGCATGTCACATTTGGAGTATGCATTCTCCTGTGTTGCATGACTTTGATAGTTTGCTTTCTAATTGTTGAGCTACATATGTAGGATGTTGAAGTCCAGCTGTAGGTGTGTCTTTCACCCTCATACTGTGTATACTATTCTGCAAAGACATACATGATGAGTATCTGCACAGTGCTATTGTGCACTTTGCACACTTTTTAACATAAATATCCAGCTAATAAACAGTAGTGATGTCATCAATATAACCGTGCACTGTCTCAGTTACAACCTCAATATGATCATGTGGTGTCTGTGATTCAGGCAATGATGTTTCGATTGTGATCTTGGGTAGTTATTTGAAACCTTTCCATTAATGATCAGGCTATGTTGTGTCATTGTTATTGTGATAGCACATGTCACTAACAGTGTTGTCAAACACATTGGCTTTGTACACGTATAGATGTTGATCCCTCTTACAAAAGCTATGGCAATTTGTCACATAGCAATGCTTTTATTCAGAGAAATTATGACATTTATAAAAACACAAAAGATGACAACGTATCAGCTTATCCCAAGAGAACGAAATACCACTCCTGAGGTATAAAATCACCACAAACTTTTATTTCACAAGTAAAATTGTTAGCGCTTTCATTTAAATGAATGTTAAACTTCTTCAGACACCTTGTTTAAGCTCATCTCATCTTAAATACAATCTCATAAAATGAAGTCATTTCCACTATAATTAAAAATACATCCAATTTAAAGTAATACAACCCTATACATGCTTAAATTGTCTCTTATTCAACTCTAAATCACATTACACAATTCCTGGTCAACTAAATTCTTTTCTTCTACATCTATGTATCCTATTTCCTTCATTTACTTTATTTTATTTCTTTTTAGTGCTTTTAATTTTAAAATTGGGGCTATAGAGCTGTGTTCATTAATGCCAGGCCAACTATCTGCTTGCAGCCTTACCTGCCACTCTAACTCTTTAAGTTCTAGCAGCAAACCCCATCTATTTCTACACTATCTATGATGGTATAGGTAAATTGGTGCCCAGGATGATCTTTTAAGTGCTTTGCTAAGGCATTGTTTAGATTAAGTTTCTTAATGGCATATTCATGCTCATATATTCGTTGAGACAACTTTCTCTCTGTTTTTCTGCTATAAAAAAGCTAAGCATGATTTACACTTACTTAAATACACTACTGCCTTAGATTCACAATTATATTTTCCCTTTATAGTGTATTTTTATCTCTTATAATAAACTCATTTCTTACTTCTACTTTGTAGCACCAATTACATGCACCACACCTTTCCATACCTTGCAAAGTGCTTATGTTATAATCTCACTTGTATTTAAGTAACTCTTTTAGTTTTTTTTTGCTTTTCTATTTACTATTAGTGGTTTTTCACCTACTATATTTCTGATGTCTTCATCTTCACTCAAGATGGGCCAATTTTTCTCAAAAATCCATCTTAGTAATTTTAAATCTTCACTATATGTTACAATTAGTGCTTCCGAAAACTTATTCCTATCTTCTTCAGCTACATTTTGTGTCCTATGTGGATCATTATAACTTATTTCTATTTCCGTTGCTTCCTGACGAGCTACTTCATCTAGGGTATTTTTCCTATCTAGGATGGGTTTAAAATAACCTCTTTCTCTTTTAGTTTTAACCTCTTGTATTATTTCATCAACTAATTCACCAGGATATGCTCTAGCACAAAAAATGGATCGTAAATTGGCACATTCTTCTATGAAATCTTGTTTTTCAGTTACCATTCGGGCATCTCTAACCACCTGCCCTTTAACAACAGATCTTTTTTGATATGCAAGATGTGAGCCTTTATAATGCAACAGACTATTCGAATAAGTTTCTTTTCTATGTATCATAGCTATATATCTTTCTTCTGTGTCAACCTTCTTTAATTTAATATCCAAATATTCCATGGAATTAACACTAATTTTCCATGAGAATTTTAAAAAGGTTGTTTCATTAATACAATTTAAAAATTCTCCAAAGGTCTTTCTAGGTCCTTTCCAGATTATACTAATGTCATCTTGGAATCTAAAATAAGATTTCAGATGCTCTTGGAATCTAGTGTCAAAAACATAGCTTCTTTCCCATTGTGCCATAATCATGTTAGTATACGCTCCCCCACATGGTGGCCCCATCGCAATGCCTCTATTTTGCAAATAATAATTATTATTAAACAATATTAAACAAACAAAACGTAATTATTATTCAAAACCATTTCCAACATTTCTATCAACAAATTGACTTTATCCTGAGGTAAATTATTCCTATATAGCATTTCACTAACCCATTCGACTCCTATATCTTGCGGAATAGTGACTAATAAATCTTCACCACAATATTGTATGTTATTCATGGATTGTAAAAAAGACCAGGAGTCTTTACATATATGCTTCTCATTTTTCAAAATATGTTTAAATTCAAAGTCTATGTATTTCACACACGCTGATATAATAGAATCTCTTCCATCAACTAGGGGATGCATCGAGGGGTTACTAATAGATTTATGAATTTTAGGTGTTACAAAAAAAAACGGGACTCTTGGGGGTGTCACATTTAAGTAATTATATAAATCTATATCAATTTGTCTATCTATGAACATATCATTTAACTGCATATATACTCTTTTATATGCTCCATTTAGCTCACTTAAAGAAGCTTTTTGATATGTTTCTGTGGCTAACATGTCCTGCAATATGTTATTGTAATCTTGAATATCCATAATAACCACTTCTCCTCCTTTGTCTGGTTTCATTATTCATACCTTTTCACTTCTTAACTGTAGTAATGTATTATGTTCTTATTCATTTAAATTATTTACTACTTTCTTTCCACTCTTGTACATACTCAAATTTTTCAGATCAAGTTCACATATTTTTTCATAAGTTGACACTCGAGGATGGAGGGGTGGATTAAATGTACTACTAATACCATACACATTGTTGTGTCTTAATATTCTACTTTGATATAACAATTTCAAGTTTATTTTCCTTAAATATAATTTTAAATCTAAAATGGTGCTAGTAAAATTACTCTGTACTGTAGGAACAAAGGTCATTCCTTTAGCTAGCAAATTTGCTACTTTAACATCAATATGAACATTTGAGAAATTATACACTTTAAAATCTTCATCTCTATTATACACAATGACACATTTATTTTCACTTTGTTCTCTCGTATTATTTAAGTTAATTGCAGTAATCACTTCAGTTTGTTCATTGCCATTAGTATTCAAGTCCTCCATTGTTTGTTTTTGGGGCATTATGACATTTGCTTGTATAGTACTTACATAACATATAAGTGTTATCCTCTGGCATGGGAGAATAAGACAATATGCTATCTGTTGTTGATGTACTACAGCAATCACAGGCACCCATATTCCTTGCAGAAAGAACATGATGCAATGCCTTCACATAACCACATATGTCACACTTGTAGTGACATTTCTATCATTCAGCCCAGAAAATATCCATGTATTGTCTGCGGTCAGATGCTTGTGTGTTTAACATCCAAATTCATTGCCTGTAAGGATTGTTAGGCCTTATATTGTAATGTATGATTGACATGTACCACTGTGATAATGTGTCCATTTACATTGTGGGAGACCTCCATGATCCCTTTCATCTCAGAGATTGTTTACTACACATACAGATGGTGTAATAATTTAGCATAGGTGGATTGTCATACTAGCTGTAAGTCTTCCCCTGTGGTTCTTGTCATTAGTCAGTAGAGTCACATCTCTTGCTGCTCAGTTCCTGACAAGGGCAACATTATATAAATTTACTGATGTTACATAAACACCATTGTATCTAGTTTTTGTTATCCATTTTTACATTGGAAATGATATATCATCACAGGGTGTGATTGCATGCATAACTCTAAATGTCCTGGTGTAAAAAATCTGGACAAAATCTAAAATTATGGGGGACAAAAGCACACAAGTAGGGACAGCTTTTGAATTCTGCTGTTATAAACTTAGAAAGTTTCTACAATAACAGTATTTGTGTTAGCATGCATTTTCTGAAAGATTTAAAGTCTGAAACTGAAATGTATGTCATTATTTAGTGACTTCAGTATTCACTGATTTCCTAGAAAACCATACATTTTATGTGGAAGAGACCAAAGATATGAGGTAAAAATATGGACATTCTGGGAAAATCTGGACAGTTGAGAATTCTGATTGCATGGTATTAAAACATTTATTATGGGTATGTGCTCTGAGTGGTCCTGTGGTATGTGCATTGATTATTACCATTTATAGCATACTGGTACAGATAGAAATGTGGGACTGGTTGTGTTCTGCAGGCATATTGTAATGCTCAGTGTTGTATTGAAAGTAACACTTGTAGTTCCTTTCTAGCATTCTGACTGCATTTGATTGTTATCCATACCTCGTTAAATAACAAACACACACACACACACACACACACACACACACACACACACACACACACACACATTCAATTCAGTTACTTGTTATAGCCTCCTTTGCTATCTGATGTGGCACATGCTGTCAATACAGGGGTCTGGGAGAGTGCCTCATCTAATAGGCAAGGATTTAAATTTAGTAACGTCTGACTGTCTGTCAGACTACACTGGCTTACACTCTCACAGGGCTATCTTTTTCATGTATTTTCATACTAGATAGGTTGTCAGTACTCCTTATATGGTATGATAGTGATATACACCCATCAAGGGTATTTTTCCTTACATGACTGATATGCATATGTCTGTAGTGCCTGTGATCACTATGCATCTTTCTGATATCTGTTCGAGCATGTGTTCTAAAAGGACATGATGCAAATGTTTCTGGGCATTCCTTGCTCATGTGCATTACCTATTCACAACATAATTATGCTCTGTATCACAGGCCATCCTCTAGACATGTGGTTAATACTGCCATTGTTTCCGTCACAATATATGGCCTAATGGCAGATGCGTGATTCCATTAACATGTCTCACTGTATGGAATGCAGGGAAACTATCAGGAAATATGATTGGTCCTCTGTTACATCACTTTCTATTGTGTTGTCACTATTGAATTGCTGTTCTGTTACTGTTGCCTGTAATTGTGTGTGAGCATGCCCAGTATTAGTATGTCGGACAGGTTGCAAATCAGTAACGACAAAACTAGACTCCTGACATGTCATCAGCTTAGTGTTGACATTGCTCAGTTATGTATGTTGATTGTTATTAGATTACCACATATCATTTAAATAACTATACAACACTTACCTGTCTATTACATGCTTGTAGTTCATAAAACTGTTTCCTAATGGTGCCATTGTCATTGCTTTGCAAAGACATATCCATTTCGGAGTTACCTGACATAACAGCTGTAAGGTCCTTTGGTTCTTGTGTATACATAGTGAGGTGGGTAATACATCCATGTTATCAGCTTTCATACATTAATTCACTGTATATAAATCCTTGTATGCTATGACTGCATTCTATGCATTCATCCCATAATGCATCTTCTATCCTTGCAAGCTGTTATCTGAAATCCAACAATTAATTGGGATATGCTACACATCTTCACTCCACTTTGTTTCACTGCAGCTTTATGTCCTTATCCACATCCTTTATCAATATGTCTGTTCTTATTTATGTGCATAAATGTGGGATTGACATTCACCTAATTATCATTACAGCAATCTTGCATGCTTTATATCTGAAATCCTTATACACTTTATTCACGTTTGTCCATGGGATATGAGTGCACTTTAAACATTTTCCCTCTCCAGCAGTCACACATCATTCTAATACTTTATTTACTTAATTTAATTCCCCCATTTCCCTTCCACTCATTCTGTATGGTGTCCCTGTACCTGTGTCTGGGCTACAGTGAATGCTCATATCTGAGGACTGCCTATATGTGATCCGTTTTCTTTACATTGTGCACTGCCACATACCTTTCCGAGGCTGTGAACACTATTGCTGACCTCAGAAAGGTGCTTGCATCAGTGTAGGCATGATGAGCAGCATGCATATTTGATTAATGGCACCTACACAATTGTTAATGAATCCCAGAGATTGATTCCAACACACACTCAGCACCCCCAGACTGTGCCAGTTCATCCTCATATCATTATCAGAAGCTCAAGAGTCTTCACCATCAGATGCATGTAGTTCCACAGCATGTAGTTCCATAGCATGTAGTTCCACAGCATGTAGTTCCACAGTGCTTGTGCCAGAGACTGATTCACCTATAAATGCAGCAAAACAAAAACATAGCCAATGTAAATATGACCCAGCACCACAACTATACATGCATCTGATATCCTTACAACTTTAAAAATATGATATTGTATTATAACCCTGTCTATACCTTGTGCAAATGGATGTTGCACCAGATTCCAGATGAACCTGTATGATACAAGTGATATAGGTATTATAAACTGTAATGTGAAGAACAATAAAAAGTAAGGGCAGATAGTGTTAGCAGGACTATATACCAGTGGAATCATCAGTGGAAATTCAGTGGGGCTCTGTCCTGATATCTAGCACCATACTGTGTAACTCTGTGTAAGTTGTACTGCTGGAAAGTGAGGCCAGGAGATTCTCCATCTCTGTAAGGGGTGGTTCAGTAAATATTCAAACACATGTTGCCCACCATTCAAATGCCATAGCCATTCCTCTGTGAGAGTCAGGCAACACAGACCATATCGGTCACTCAGCAGTGGACCATACCATAATTATGATCCTTACCACCCACGTCATTAACATTAGTGACAACTTCCCACTGGACATGGTTACAGAAATGCCAGTCAGTAGAATACATTGCCAAGAGCCATCTAGCATGGAGAAGGAGGGTTTGTAGTACCATTTCACTTTCAGCCTTCATAAACCCGGTCTTCTGGGGTGGGTGTGGCTTTCTCTGATTGTTCCGTAGACATTGTTCTTTTGGTATGGAAAACACTTGGATTAATAGTTGTGGTCCTACATGGATCTTAGAAATATTAACAGAAATACTATAGTAATAGACCATTTATTATTCTTTATCACAGCTGACACTAACATATGAGTATCCACAAATGAATGTCTACCTGACTGACAGACATTATTTGTATCTTATGTTCAATCCCCCCACACCTACAAAATACCACCACCACACGACTATAATTTAACAAGCATGTAACATTATCAAGCCCATGATCATTAACCACAACCTTTGTAGAAATTATAGTGAAATCACATATGCTTAAGGTAAGTAGCATTATACTAATATACCTACAGTAACGTATCTGCATGCTGCCATGGGCAATACACTTACAATGCATCCCTTCAAACAGCTGTGGTAAATACATGTAGATACACTGAAAACTTGACAGTACTTCTAAGCCTTACAGTAAGTAGCATGCAAGAAACTTCTTTTGTTCAAAGAAGTAGATGTAAAAAGTACACCATACCTTATGCAAACTACTCCTACGTTGCAATAACTCCTTGAGGGAAGAAAAGAAACAGGATATGAGCGAAAGTTCATCTTCTGTGAACAATGATAATCTGTGACTCTCACCATGTTTATATCTTGTAGATTGCCCCTGTGCTCTGGGCATATTGCTAATTAGGGCTCATCATTATATGCTAATTAGGGCTCATCATTATTGTTTCTGAATTGCTTAGTTTGCACAATGAGAACACCTGATACACATCATGTTGAGTTCTACACAATGCCGTGGACATGCCTGAGCAACTGCAGTAAGCTCTGCACATGAACAGAAAGCAAATTATGCTATGATGGGAAGAATTCTCACCCCATAATTAACCACCTGAAGAGGGAATCACTGTTGAGCCAAGCCACTGTTGTCTCAGCAGCAAACAGAGGAATGGAGGATTGACATGTTTCATACCGTAAAGTGCTATTGGAACCATAATAATGCAGTATCTGTATTTTATTATTTGTCCATCCATCACACAAATGAGGTGCCTGACTGTGGTTTTTACTCAAAAGTTAAAACACATGAGGAGTCATTCTGGCACCAGTTCCCTGCCAGTTTTCCTGAAAGTGTGACTATTATGGATGGAGAAGAAAAGGTTGGAGCTCTATTTAGAGCACAGAGGTGGTATGAGGAGGAAGAGTGCAATATTTTTCTGAATATCTTCCATAAGCATTACAGCCACAGGCTCCTGCAGGAAGACTACACTGGGTCACTGTATAATGCTGAGGCTTGGAATATTGTGGCCAAGGCTGCCACTCATGTTATAGGATCCCACACATAAGGGAACAGTGCAGTTGCATAGAAACAGACTAGCACACCTAAGCAAATGCCTGAGTAAGTATACCTGCTGTTGTGAAAGATGTATCTGCATAGTGACAGTTGTACCAATTAAAAGTAATGAAAACTAACATTTGTATACCAGGATAGCATCTCTTAGCACTGGCATACTTTAACGAATTTAGTATGACTATGATTTTTTTTTTGCATGCCACCCATTCATGGCTAGAGAAGGGTTTCATCATGTTCATTCTAACTGCACTGAGTTTGTTAGGATGCCTGCAGGTTCAATCTGCCCCCCCAACACCACCAAAATATGATGTTATCATGGCATAAGTTTATTATATGTGATACCAATAATGTCGTTTTTCTTTCGGCTTTTCCAGGTTAGGGGTTGCCACAGCGGAACTCTGGTCTGCTAATGATTGGCAGTAGATTTTTATGGTGCCGAGGTGCCAGCACGGTGCCCAACTTTCAACAAAGGCACGCCCATTCACACATGTCTTTCGAACGCTACTCAACGGTGGGGAGGACATGTATACTCCACACAGAAGGCACTCCAGCCGAGAATAGAACGGGAGAACCTCTTGCTGTGAGATGACAACTCTACCGCTGCATCACCGTGGCTTATATGTGATACCAATAATATAATTGTTTAATTACAAGGCCCATGAATGTCTTAGTCATAATTATTACTTGGCTGGGCACCATTACTGGACACAAGGACAAATCTGCTGTCACCCTCAAATATAATTACACAGACTACCAATTTGTAAGCTATAACTGTGTATGTCCTGCTATTAAAAGCTTATTTTCCTTCTCTGTATTATGGCTATAAACATAGTTAAGAATACTATTTCAATGTAAATACCAGCACACTGACCTGAACCGACCACACTAGTACAGCCTTTTGTCTCCCCAAAGGTTTCAAAAGAAGCACCATCACCACAGTCACCCAGCACATCTGGGTGCCATTCTGCCAGAGTTGCCTCCACACCTTATGCCCTACCTGCGCCACCTATGTCAGGAAGTCCTCCAGGTTAGGCAGAGTCCCTCATTGACTCTCTTCCAGAGAAATCTTGATGAGTGGATGGGAGATCATAGGTTTACCTCGGGTATCACTTCTGTGTCACTGTTAGACAGAGGCACAGTATACTAACCTTGAAAAAGGGCATAGCAAAATTAATTTAAAATGGGTGGCGAAAGCCAAACACACTCTGGCTAGACTTATAAATGCCCTAGGGCAGATAGCCTAGTATGAACCTATGAACCTATGAAGAGACTGGTACACTGATATCCACCAGTAGCAGTGAAAATGGAGATTCAATGCCCCCATCAGTCTTATAGAGACCATGCACCAACAACTCGTCAAGTTGCATCCCTGCCCAGCCCTGTCTTCCCTCCAGGTCCAGAGGCAGGTCCTAATGGTGTCAGCTCCCAGAGTGAGGAGTAATTTCCCACTGTGTACATTTCTAAACACTTAGTCCTATTGCCAAACTCAGTGTTCCCCTTCCTTTTGTGCCTATAACCACCCGTGTATGTTATACAATGCTCTTCTTACCATTGTCTGTTCTCTGTCTGCCTCCTTTACTATCATCCCTAGCCTCTCATTGTGTCAAGTCACACCTTGTAAGTCATGTCTGTTTGTCTTTTCCTGTGACCTACCTTCCCCCATTTCACATCTCTAATTTCCCCGACTTCCATCTCCAACTTCCCCTTCTCAATTAAAAAAAAAAAGTATCCCACAATAAAGTATACCCACCTCTATTTTTAAATTTCACAGATTTTTAATTAATGTAAATGTGATTGGCTACAATTATTCATAATAAAATGAATAGCATTCTCACACATCATTGAGAATTTTGATCATTAAATAATTACACGTCTTGTAATTCAACCATGATTATTGTTAAGAAGATGAGCGGCATTTCTCCAATCCCACAAACATCATGCTCACTCCTCATTTGTTATCTTGTGGTCTATCCTATGCATGCTTTCTCTTTTCATCTTTGTCCTAGTCTCCTATTTCCTTCCTTTAATCTGGTTAGAAAATAGATAAACACACCACACACGCCCTAAAATGACTTATATATTAAAATATTTTTTTCAGTGACTATGTATTGCAAGATGGTCAGCATAGAGCAACATTATGGGTCATCTATAACCAGAGGAATATGATAGCTCCTGCCCTATGGCAAAAATGAAGAAACACTCTTCAAACATGCTAAGATCTTGCCACCAGTTCCACAAATGAGCTTAACCTAGATGTGTGGCAACAAGTAATGTTGAAATATGGTAAAGCTAATATTTTCCCAGTGAAGGCCATTATGGCTCCTCATATTCAAGATCCATGAGGATCTATTGAAGCCTGGTCATATATTCCCTTGAAGTATTTAGGCCTTATATTTTAAGCATGAATAACCCAGAGAGGAGTAGAACATTTCCATGATGCTGCTATCTATGAGGGACAAGAGTGCTAATCCAGGGATGAATTTGCAGTATAAATTCATAGGTGTTTACTAGGCTATTGATCCATGAGGATCTTTAAAAGCCTAGCTATGCATCTCATGATATAATGAGTCCATTCTCAGTGCGCAGTGTGCAGAGTTCTAATCCCTAGTGGGATATTGTTTTACAATACTACATTTTAATTGTACAACCCCCTGCTATGTTTTTTATGCCTTTCTTCTGAATATTTCAGTGGTATGCCTGGCTAATGCTCTGGCTCTGAAAATATAGGTGACACAGGCATGGATTCAAAAGCATTCAACTGTATTTCTCCTTTATTTCTATCCTACATTCTGATACCCAGATAAGACTCTTACTAACACCTTCTCTATGTCTGATACTTTAATATACCCAACTAATGCTCTATTTTGGGAGTGATACAGTCATAATTTTAAAGCCGTGCAAATATAATAATTGTGTCTTTCTAGTCACATGTTCCTTTCCCTTGAAATGAATCATTTGTATCATCAGTGTATATATTATGTCACAAAGTTTGGTATAGTGCAAATAAAATGTAAGTATTGTGTCATATAGCATTGTGAAGTTAAAAAAAGTTATTCCTTTTTAACTTACCTTCTGTGCTACCTTCTATGTGCTTCCATTTTAAATCTATGTTCTATATTTTCATTTCCAACCATCATATGGGCTCAGAAATAAACTCAGCACACACATAGCCATGGTACAGTTAATCAAATGGCTTTATTCCAGCTGTTCCAGTGTTTCATTGTACTTGTAAAATTATTTCCACTGTGTTAATGTACTGGGTGGGATGTTTGACTCCCATGGGGCTTGTATACTGCTTTACACTGTTCAGTTTCCATTCTGCAAATGTGCTTCATATTCCACATATGTGTCTTCATAATGACCCCTTACCAATGGACATCTTCAGTGGCTGCCCTTGCTGTTGCACTGCTGTGTATCATAGCAATATGAAAAGCATAGGTTCATATCCATTAATGTCTGTTTTCTTCATCCTGCTCAGTCCTTATCTCCTCAACTATTTTTGTCCTATCTGCTTGCTGCCCTTTTTCATCTCTGTCCTATCCTGTTTACTGCCTTCACTCTTTTCAAAAATATATTATCACACCACACTCATGCCGAAAAGGGCTTATGAAAAAGCAAAAATTGTCTACCTGCAGTCATCAATTGTGCAACAGTTGACAGAGAGCAAATGTGTTTTCCATACATAAGCACAGAGACATGATACTTCTTGTCTTGTGCAAAAATAGTTAGAAATCCTTCAGACATGCTAAGATACTGGCATTTGTCTTGCAGCTGAGGTGACTGTCAATGGCCTCACCAATCAATGTTGAAAAAAGATGAAGTTAATAGTTTCATTGCTACAGCATCCATCACACATTGTAGTCATGAAGGGATGTGTACATTGTCAGCACACTGGGTAGAAAGTTTTGATTCAATGATGCTTATATCTTGTTTAGCAATGCTCATTTTTTCAGTCTTCCACACTGTTCAAAAAATTCCCTTGAAATTTGTTTTCTGACATATTTATCATAAGTTCTTCTGTGGTTTCATTTGATAATGTACCGGTCTACAAAATATCAGTTAGGCATGCATGGGGTTCAAATCCATTGAAGTCTTCCTTGTAACACCTTAAAAAAACAATATGTGCTATGCACTAATCACTTGCAATGCGTATACGACTTATGCGTAAACTTAAAATGTGTCTGTAACAGTTTTGCAGTGATTTAGACATTGTCACTACACTGGAGGAGGGTTTAATCCTCTGATTGTTTCATACTGTTTACCAATGTTCATCTTAAGCCTTCCACACTGTTCTAACATCCCTTTGAAATGTTTGTTTTATGAGGCGTTTACTATAAGTTCTTCTGTGGCTTCACTTAATAATGTATTGGTCTATATAATATATGTTAGGCAGAAGTTTAAATCCATTGAGATCTTCCATCAAACCATCTGCAAAAATCTGTATCATCTGTTTAATAATTTACTGTGTAAATAAGAAATAAGATAAGCATAATACATATAGGTGACAGCTTCCATGGCTCAATCTACTCATGCAGTTATGCGTACATTGTCAGTCCACTGGCAAAAGGGTTTTAATCCCATAATTGTTAATATATTATTTTCCAGTGTTCACTTTTCAGTCTTCAACACTGTTCTAACATTTCCCTGAAATTAGTGTTTTCTGATCCCTGTACTGTAAGTTCTTTTGTGGCTTTGCTTGCTAATGTACTTGTCTACGGAATATTGTTGCCAAAGGCAGGGGTTTAAACCCTTTTAGGTGTATTATTCTTGTCTTGCTATCATGTGCTGCTTTCCCTTGAATGTTGTTTTCAGTCACCTTTCCTATGAGTGATTTTTTGCCATGCCCTTCTCTAGAGAATGTCTGGCAGGGGTTCAATTCTATTCATCTTTGGGTTCTTTTCTTGCTATTATGTGATATATTCCCATGAAAGTAAGTACTCCTATCATCAATGTATAAATCATTTAGATAATAAAGTGCCAAACTCCCTTAATTTATTCCTGGATTCAACAGCCATTGTTGGGCTATGAAATTAAGACAGATGGGCTCTTATCCCACCTCTATCCTGCTCATTCCATATTTACTCACCTTGTGTTGTACCCTCTGCTTGCTTCCTCTTTCCATATATCTCTGTCCTATACTCCTATTTCCAACCTAGGATATAGTCTATAAATAGATAGACACACCACACATATGCCAGTAATGGGTGTATAATTCAAAATCATATTTCTGTGGTCATATGTTTTATGACAGTTGGCAGAGAGCAATTTAGATGGCCATATATGAGCACAGAGAAATGACACTCCACAATTTATGGCAAAAATGACAAAAAAATCTTTGGCACATGCAAGGCATTGGAATCAGTTTACAATCTTTTTTTCTCTACATTAAATCGGACAAGTTTGCAAGGAGTTGCCTTAGGGCAGCAGCGGTAAGCAGTGCCTTGTGAAGTAGCAAATGCTTTGACAGTAAAATTTCCATATAAAATTAGGATTAGATCCATAACCTGTTAAACAGTGTAGCATTGTTTGGAAATAATGTTAGACAAGCTAGTTCGTGCATCAAATAGCACTACCATATCCTAGCATTATAGAACATATTGCCCTTAACCCCATAAACTAGTTTTACATATCAAATAGCACTACCACATTCTAGCACTATATAATATCTTAGCCTCAACCTCAGCAACAACCCTAGCAGACACTTTTTAAAATGCAATCCTTAATCCTAAACACCCCACCCTATTACAGGATCAGACAATATGGATATGCAATTTCCAAATGTTTTTGTGGCTACTTTGGTAGATTTGGGCATCCTAAGGCAATGTAACAATCATCTCATGTTCTGAGACAACCAGTTAATCATTATAGAAAATAACACAGTATGTAAGACATGTAAATACACAACTTCCTTGTAGGTGAAAGTCTCACTTGCAACCAAGGTTGTAAGGAATATCTACATTACATCCCTCACACACACACACACACACACACACACACACACACACACACACACAAATCTCAAAGACCTCCAAAGCCACCTAGTGACCACACACTAAGCAATCACTAAACCATATGCAACACTAAACATCTCAAATAAGCTTACACCCAATGGTCCATCAAGAACAAACCCCATAAGGCAAGCATATACTTTATCTAATATTTTTGTTATTGGGGACTTTATTTTGTGACACTCAGATGCCTCACTCACCAAGTTAGACTTGGAGGAAATACCAGTTACTGACCTATCTGGAGCCAGGATCTGTAATATCACACATGAACTTAAGTTACTGCACCCCAGATACCAATATGATTCCATCATAGTCCATATGGGTGTAAATGACATGAGACATACCTCACTGGACTATATGAAATGAAGCATAATAGATCTACCAGAATATGTGTCACAGATAGGTATGAGCCTTGCATTGAGCAGCAGTCTATCTTCACCAAGGATGATGCCACAGTATGAACATAAAATGATTGATTTTAATAAGTGGCTTAGTTTCTGCTGTCACTCTAGGGGATCCAATATGTGTCAGCATGGGAGGACATGGGCAATGCTGCTTTTCCAAAGATGGGCTGCACCTGTCCCCCAGGCTTTTGGATATTGGCTAAAACTTTATCCATCTCTTAGACTCAGCCTTTTTTTAGCAATCCTAAAAAGATAAACATTACCAACATAGGGAAAAATTCTACATACAACCTTAAGGCATTACTGCTCAGTGCTTGGTGCCTAAACAAAAAAACTCCACACCCTTCAAGCCCATCTCACTCTAGAGATATTAGACACTTGTGTTGTGACTGAGACTTGGATTAAAACCATAGAAAGTATTCTAGAATTGCAAGGATGCAGTGCCTTCCACATCTTTAGACCAACAACAGCACAGATTGTGGTCAAAGGTGGAGGTGCTTTGATTTATGTTAGCAACAAGACATACCTCAAGGTTTGTCAAACAGGATGATATCATGAAGTTCATTCACATGCAACTCACCATAGATAAGGTCATTCACCATATCACGGCTAGCTACAGATCACCATATGTGCACCTAGAGTCTCACAACTCTTATTTAAACCTACTGAGGAGGTCACCATCCAAACAAACACCCTGAGTGAATTTAACTTCTGTTCTATAAACTGGGAAATGTACACTCCCTCAAACTGACAAATACAATGCTTGCTGGACTGTATTAACACAAACATCCTGCCCTATATCCCTTATGGACAGAGGCAGGCAACAAGAAATGTATTATCATAACTGACACTCTCCTTACAAATACTTAGCTACCTCCTACTAAAATGCTCACCCATATAGATCCCCATAATGCGTAAGACCCAAATATGTGGGGTGCATGGCTAGGCTTGTAAGGACCCTAGTGGTTTTTAACCCAGTAACAACCTATGAACCTATGAAATGAGCTAAGCTTCACTGGGCATACTAATCTGAAATAAAGTATAGCTTCTGCTGCTATTCAAACTCCTTCAATTGCTCAGTGTACACATGCAATTATTCTTACTGTGTCAATGTATTGATTGGGGTTTTCAAATTCCTTGGGGGCTGCATGCTTTTTATAGCCATTTGCTTTACAGTCTTCAAATGAGCTACAGTTGCCTGTTATGTGTATTTTATGACATGCTCCACTGTGACTGCTGCAATAGTTAATATTGCTAATGCACATTTTTGGAAATATTCAGTTTGAAAGTCATGGGCTCAATTTCCTTGAGGCCTATCTTTCTTTTCTTAACAGTTTATAAGCACATCACAACATGCACTGTTAACATATATACTCAAAGCAAAGTTTTAAAAAGTCATACAAACAAAACACACTAAAATCTCCAAGAAAGACACAGCTAATATATACTCTTCAAGGTGTAATACCTTAAACCACCTGTAGCAGTGTCCCATAGGACATATCCAAATGTCCCCCAAGACATTATAGTGCTTAAGCTATAAGACTTTTAAATACCCATGGCTTTTATTTGTTGCTAGTCTTTTCTGATTCATTCCAAACAATTAATTCAAACCACATTAGTTGTAGATATACCATACTTCATCTTTTTCCTGAGTTGGAAAGGATAGCAAAAGAAAATCATATTGGTAAGCATTAGAAATACAATGCCTGGTGTCCAAAAACATTAAGGTGCCTGCAAAATATCCTAAATAGCATCCAAAGCAAAGGGTAAAAATGTTGCATAAACAAACAAACCATTCAGTAAAAACTTCAAGAAATAACTGTTAAACTAGAGTCTTCACTGAACAATATATTAAATGTTCTGTAGTGGTGGCCCAATGGAAAATATGCAAAAAAAAAACCCTAAAGACATGCCAATATTTCAGCTACATGTCTTCTATATGCCAATGACTTTTCAATTTTCATTTTTTCCTTTTTAATCCTTTACTAGTACATTCTGGCCAATAAAACCAAACTCCTACTAACTAAAAGTTAATAATCAAAACTTCTGGTGGAAACTACAGATCCAAAAACTAACTTGTGCATACAGGAAGGGCATGCAAACTGCACAAAAGGCAATTCAGCCAGGAGCTGAACCAGTAAGAACAAGTACATCATCTCTAATTGCTGCATCATATTATAGGTTCCATCAAATGTTGGCTGAGCAGCATGACAGGGGGGGGTAATAGCAGATAGACTTGATTTAAAAAAAACAACCGATTTCTGGAGTAATGCTATGTGGTTCTGCACTGAATGCTGTTCTTTTGGTAGGCTTGTAAATAGCGCTAATAATAGTCTGGATGGAAAAGTATGATTATTTTCAGACTGTAAAACTTAACATATTAGGCTTGATATATAAGATCGGAAGAAGAATAAACAATAAGGCTGAAGATAGGTCTGAAACATGGTAGCCTGAATTCAGTAAAAAAGTATGCACAGTTTTGAATGGAGAAAGTAGTATATTAGTGCATATTTAAAGAAGAAAACTAATAAAAATGGAAAAGGGCATGTGATAAGTTATATTAAAGATCTAACCAATGTAAGCAAGCAAAGTAAGCTACAAAGAGTGCTGGCACAATAATGAGATAAATAGAAAGAGACATCATACCAGGTAAATAGAGGAATATGTTCTCCCTTCATTAGGAAGGGTAGCAAGGCAAAATCCGGAGTGCTGTGCATAGTTTGGGATTCTAACAGTTCTTCAAAGGTTCTTTCAGTGAGTTATGTTCAGGTGAAGTTTAGCATTAGGAAGGAAGGAAGTAACATTAGGAAGCGTAGCAAGGCAAAATCCAGAGTGTTGTGCATAGTTTGGGATTCTAACAGTTCTTCAAAGGTTCTTTCAGTGAGTTATGTTCAGGTGAAGTTAAATCACTAAGTCCACTTTCAGTGCTAATGTACTTTACACATTCACCACAGTTGCGTGACATGGAATTGGTATATATACTTTTGAGAGGTGTGGGGTTGTTATGCTATGGGGATGCAGGGTGCATTCTGCTGCAACAAAAATATGCATGCATGTGTGTGTGTGTGTGTGTATGTGTGTGTGTGTGTGTGTGTGTGTGGTGTGTGTATCTATATACACACATATATATATTATATGTATATATCTAGATATATATATATATGCATACATATATATATATATATATATATATATATCTATATATGCATACATATATATTCATATATATATATATATATATATATATATATATATATATATATATATAAAACAAATTTTCAACAGAGTTTGTACCACCAGTGTTTTGTATGGGATCTTGGTGCAGTAGGGTAAGTGAATTTGCCCTTGTCAAGCTATTGTGTCATCTCGGAGTTTATGTACATAATTAGCAGATGGGAGTGTGGGGTGCGGGGGGTTTACCCCCTACAAAGAAAAAAAACGATTTTTGTTGTTTTCAGTCATTTTAGGTTTGATCTCACTGAAATTATCTTCAGCAGAACAACATGAATCAGTTTAGCTGTCTGAAGACCTTAGCTTTGCAAGGGGACAAAATGAAGCAGTTTGGGAAGAAAGACAAAAAATCAATGCAGAATGTGCATAACATGTCATATAAATAGAAATTAAAATAATGTAATTTGTATACTGTCTAAAATAGGAGCCAAATAAATGTCATGATAAAAACTTTCAAGTCATTCAGGAAAATAAATAGAATTCAAGTGGGTCTTTCCTTTAAAATATATTTAAGATTGTTAGCTCTGTGCTACCAAAGGATGAAACCTTGACTGTGACCCAAACAAACTGGAATTGAACAGTGCCTGGGCAGTGGAGGAGTGGCCCGAGAGGCTTGTCAGGGTGGGACTGAGAGGCATCTAGGGAGAGCAGAGGCTGGGTTCAAGAAGGAGGGCATCATATAGGCTGTGGTACATGTTCTGGCCTGCAGAGCAGCATTTGTGCATTAGTTGGCTATTGTAGGGGTGTGGAAAAAATTACGCCATTGGGCTTCATTAGCAGGATCCACTTCAGCAGTGCCGTCAGTAGGATGCCAAGCAAAGAAGTTAGTGCAGAAACCATTACTGAAGATAGTCATTATCCTAGACTCCTTCCTACTTCTCCCTGGTGTCCAGAGATACTGATAACAACAGGAGGAAAGGTTGAGTTGAAAGGGGATAATAGCAGAATGGTTACAGGACCAGAGTGTTTTAAAAAGTATGTGAGACCAAAACCCACTTTGAAAATGAAGAGTGGATGGTTTAAGGAACTGTTGAAATTTGTTTTTCTAAACATATTTGCACATAACAAGAAAAACCTTTCTGTGGAGAAGGTAGTGGATTCAGAAAAATGAAATTCAGAAAATGCATGGTATAGAAATAAAGCAATACTTACAAGAGTGTTGGGAAAGAATGCTATTGGTTATGTGGGGTCTGTAATTTGTCTACTAAGTAATGGAAAAAACACAGGTATCCCAAATGATTGCAGAATACAGTATTACCAGTAGCAATGCATTCCATAAACATGGCGGTTCCTGTGACAAACATTTCCCAGGGTAAATTCTCAACTAGACCAATTCCATGTCACAC
>NC_056731.1:1516173837-1516176337 GCF_019279795.1 Protopterus annectens
GTAGGCATGTAAATGGTACTAATAATAGTCTGGATGGAAAAGTATTATTATTTTCAGACTGTAAAACCTAACATATTAGGCTTGATACATAAGAATAAACAATAAGGCTAAAGATAGGTCTGAAACATGGTAGCCTGAATTCAGTAAAAAAGTATGCACAGTTTTGAATGGGGAAAGTAGTATATTAGTGCATATTTAAAGAAGAAAACTAATAAAAATGGAAACGGGCATGTGATAAGTTATATTAAAGATCTGACCAATGTAAGCAAGCAAAGTAAGCTACAAAGAGTGCTGGCACAATAATGAGATAAATAGAAAGAGACATCATACCAGGTAAATAGAGGAATATGTTCTCCCTTCATTAGGAAGGGTAGCAAGGCAAAATCCAGAGTGTTGTGCATAGTTTGGGATTCTAACAGTTCTTCAAAGGTTCTTTCAGTGAGTTATGTTCAGGTGAAGTTAAATCACTAAGTCCACTTCCAGTGCAAATGTATTTTACACATTCACCACAGTTGCGTGACATGGAATTGGTATATATACTTTTGAGAGGTGTGGGGGTGTTATGCTATGGGGATGCAGGGTGCTTTCTGCTGCAACAAAGATATGCATGTGTGTGTGTGTGTGTGTGTGTGTGTGTGTGGTGTGTGTGTGTGTATATATATACACACATATATATATATATATATATATATATATATATATATCTATATATATATATATATATATATATATATATATATATATATATATATATATATATATATATATATATATATATATAAAACAAATTTTCAACAGAGTTTGTACCACCAGTGTTTTGTATAGGATCTTGGTGCAGTAGGGTAAGTGAATTTGCCCTTGTCAAGCTATTGTGTGATCTCGGAGTTGATGTACATAATTAGCAGATGAGAGTGTGGGGTGCTGGGGGTTTACCCCCTACAAAGAAAAAAAAAAGATTTTTGTTGTTTTCAGTCATTTTAGGTTTGATCTCACTGAAATTATCTTCAGCAGAACAACATGAATCAGTTTAGCTGTCTGAAGACCTTAGCTTTGCAAGGGGACAAAATGAAGCAGTTTGGGAAGAAAGACAAAAAATCAATGCAGAATGTGCACAACATGTCATATAAATAGAAATTAAAATAATGTAATTTGTATACTGTCTAAAATAGGAGCCAAATAAATGTCATGATAAAAACTTTCAAGTCATTCAGGAAAATAAATAGAATTCAAGTGGGTCTTTCCTTTAAAATATATTTAAGATTGTTAGCTCTGTGCTACCAAAGGATGAAACCTTGACTGTGACCCAAACAAACTGGAATTGAACAGTGCCTGGGCAGTGGAGGAGTGGCCCGAGAGGCTTGTCAGGGTGGGACTGAGAGGCATCTAGGGAGAGCAGAGGCTGGGTTCAAGAAGGAGGGCATCATATAGGCTGTGGTACATGTTCTGGCCTGCAGAGCAGCATTTGTGCATTAGTTGGCTATTGTAGGGGTGTGGAAAAAATGATGCCATTGGGCTTCATTAGCAGGATCCACTTCAGCAGTGCCGTCAGTAGGATGCCAAGCAAAGAAGTTAGTGCAGAAACCATTACTGAAGATAGTCATTATCCTAGACTCCTTCCTACTTCTCCCTGGTGTCCAGAGATACTGATAACAACAGGAGGAAAGGTTGAGTTGAAAGGGGATAATAGCAGAATGGTTACAGGCCCAGAGTGCTTTAAAAAGTATGTGAGACCAAAACCCACTTTGAAAATGAAGAGTGGATGGTTTAAGGAACTGTTGAAATTTGTTTTTCTAAACATATTTGCATATAACAAGAAAAACTTTTCTGTGGAGGAGGTAGTGGATTCAGAAAAATGAAATTCAGAAAATGCATGGTATAGAAATAAGGCAATACTTACAAGAGTGTTGGGAAAGAATGATATTGGTTATGTGGGGTCTGTAATTTGTCTACTAAGTAATGGAAAAAACACAGGTATCACAAATGATTGCAGAATACAGTATTACCAGTAACAATGCATTCCATAAACATGGCGGTTCCTGTGACAAACATTTTCCAGGGTAAATTCTCAACTAGACCAATTCCATGTCACACAACTATGTATTAATATGTAGGAGCATTTTTAAGGAACACATATATTATCTTTCATTTTTGGCTCTCCAGACAGCATTTTAATCCACATACTCTACCTGGGACATATCTCAGACTATTCACATTATTTGAAAACCATTTACATTGCAATGTGACAAGTACTTTGTGAAAATCTAATTAGGCCACAATTACATCTACAGCTCTGCCCTCATCATCTGCTATGATTACCTAATGTAAACCAAAGAAATGAGTGATAGCATTTCAGGTATGAAAAATTTCGGTACAGTGACAAAAATGAATATTTTCATTCTACTGTTGATATACTGAAAATATTTAAAAAGAAAATAGTCTTGTGCAGTTTGAGTCAATAGCAGCACTGATTTGATTCAACGTTTGCAGACTACAGTGACAG
>NC_056731.1:1516178837-1516288837 GCF_019279795.1 Protopterus annectens
ATCTGTGTATATGAAACATGGTTCTTTTCATTATCAGTAATTTAAGCTTGCAATTTCCTCTCTGTAGGGAGTGTGCAATTTAAAGTATACCACAAAAATGCAATTACCTATTAGGACATCTTTCTTACATGCAAACTAATTTAAGTGATTCATTATAAAAATGTATCCCTATCTTTTTAATAAACTTAAGAAAAATATTCAAGTACACTTATAGTTAAAGGGTAGATTTTGAAATGTAAAATTATTTTGTTACAAGCTGTGATGCAAAATGTCTAAACAAGACTACAGAAGAAAAAAAAAATACTGATTTTAGGAGAGATCTGGTTTAATGAAGCCAAAACTAAACAGAAAATGTAATATTCAGGTTTAATAAAGATGTTTCTTATTTAAAAAGGGGGGGGCAGGAATTGAATAATTTATGTAATGTTGCTTAGGCTAAAGGATATATAACAATATATGTGAAGCATAATGTTTGTTAATTTTAACTTGTTAATACAGTTTGATTATTTTTATGTAAATGTAAATGTACCTACATCACAAGTGATAATTTAATAAAGGTGTTTTAAAAATTTAATATTCAGAAATTCTGCTACCATTAGCATTTGTGATTAACTCCAAATATAGCATTAAAGTACAACAGCTTAGTGTATAAAATCTCCAGGGGCTGAGATGGTCAGTATAGGGTTTCATACATCCAGGGTTCAGTCCTAACATCTGCCCACTTCCTGCACAGAGTTTGCATGGTATCATATTCCCATATCTCAGTGGCTTTCTGTGTATTTGCTCATGCTTTCTACCACCTCACAAAAACACGTCACTTAAGTCACTACATTACTTTTCATTCCTATGTATCTGCATCATGGCTGAAAACGTCCTCAGTTTGTCCCAGTTAACAAACAAACAATAAAAACAAACAATAAATAAATAAAGCATATATGCATAGTAATATTCTATAGCAGAAGTAATCTATTGTTTTGTTACATAGAGGCTTAGTAGTATATGTCGCTCATCTTGTGTATCTAAATAAGATGATGAGGCTTGGGTGTTCGTTTAAGTAGTTTATTACACTCAAACAAATTAGGAAGGATAACTGGAACATAAAAACTAAATGAACTAACTGACTGACTGCTCTACACATGCATGCTTTCACTCCAGCTGCTCACTCAAAATGGCCCTCTTGCTTGCACCTGCTCAATGCTCACTACTTATATGCATGTGCCATAGACTGGAATGCTTCTTAAAGGTACAACACACACTAATCTACATCCTCCCTCTTTGACTAGTCTGTCATGCAGTGAAAAGTGACAATTGAATAGGTATAAAAATTATACAGATATATATAAACAAAACAATCATGTCCAGGCTGCCATATATCTGGGATTAGATCTTGGGATATGACCTGACCTCGTAACATAATAATTAGAACTGGGTTTAGCAACAGGTACAGTCACTGGGGAATGTTCTACTTCAGAATTTTCAGGGATACTTTCAGGAACAGGAAAAAATGATGAAATGTTCTCTGGAGCAGGAACATTGGACAAATCACTCTGAGAATTAGAGTCTCCGTTACAGGCAAGATGCCTTAACACTGGCTCGGACACCGGTAATAAATGTTTCCAATTCTACCTAAATTCCATCACTTTTGATTCCATGATGTATGATCTTGGGTCTTTACACTATTGTTTCACAAGTCCAATTTGATCAAATCCTTTTCCTGTCTCCATCCTCACTATCTCTCCTTCTTTCAACGGATTCAGAAGTTTGCTGGTTTTTGTCATAGTAGGGCTTTTGGGACAAACATTTCTTTAGGAGTTGAGCTTTTACTGCTTTGTTGTTTCTAGCACTTGGAATCAACAAATTCTTACCAATTGGTAGTGTGGTTCTGGTTTGTCTCGACATAAGTCTCTGAGCAGGTGAACCAAGTAGATTATCATGAGGAATGTTTTTGAAATTAAGCAGGTTTACAAAAAACATCAGTATTGTCTCATTTGGATTTCTCTAACAGCTGTTTTGCACTTTGAACTGCATGTTCAGCCAAGTCATTTGACTGTGGGTATTCCAGACTACTAGTAACATGAACAAAGTCTCAAATTTCAGCAAATCTTTTGAACTGCTGACTTGTAAACTATGCACCATTGTCAGAAATGATTTTTTGCAGGCTACCATGGACAGAAAAATGTATCTTCAACTTTGTAATGGCAGTACTGGTTGTTAGGTTAGGAAGTAGATCAATCTTGAACCACTTTGAATAAGAGTCTACTAACACCAAGTAGTGTTGATTCGAAAATTTAAGTAAATCTGGTTTAGCTGAAGTGGTTCTTTTTGTTGATGTGGTTTAGTACTATTACAAACAGAGCAAGATTAGATTTCCTTTTGGATATCTTTTGACATAGAAGGCCAAAATACTAGTCCTCTTGCCCTTCTTTTGGTAGAATCAGTTCCTGGGTGGCCATGATGCAAGATTTTAATATACTCTAGCTGCAAGGATTTTGGAAATGCTACTTTTGGACCTTTCATGATGATACCATCTTCCATCAAAATCTCATCTCTGTAAGAAAAATACTGCTGCACATCTAGTGGTAAACAAGATTGCTTTGATAGCCATCCTTGACTAATAAAATGGTTGAGGTACTAGATCTGAGGCTGTGCAAGTTCTAAGCTCATCAAGACTTGCGGAAGAAAAAATTCTCACTTCCTTTACTTCAAAATCTGGTTTCTCATTCTCATGCTGTTCAGTGGTTTTTCTGGCTGATCGGGATAAGGTATCAGCGAGATAAAGAAGTTTGCCTTTTGTGTAAACAAGGTTGAAACTGTACTTTTGCAGCTTTAACATCATGCATTGTAATCTGTCAGGAGCTGTGTACATTACCTTTTTCAAAATAGTGGCCAAAGATTGGTGGTCAGTTTTGATTTGAATAGGTCGGCAATAAATATAATAATGGTACTTCGAACATGCAGACACAATTGCCAAAAGCTCTTCCTCTATTTGAGCATACTGTATCTCAGTTCTCAATACATAGGCTACTGGTCTACCCTCTTGTAGAATGACTGCACCAAGACCAAACTTTGAAGCATCACACGAAAGAGTTACTGGTTTGTGAACATCATAGCATCTCAAAGTAGGTGGACTGGCAATTTTCTGTTTCATGACTTCTAAAGCTCTTTGGTGTTGTCCTGACCAGGACCAGGTTATATCTTTATGTGTCAGCTCTCTTAGCAGTGCTGAAAGTTGACTTAAATCTGGAATGAACTTGCCTAAATAATTGACCATCCCAAGAAAATGTTATAAGGCTTGAACGTTGTCTGGAGCTGGCATCTCAAGAATTGCTGTTTGCATGGAAGGATCTGGTTGTAAGCCTAAACTGGTAAACAAATGACCCACATAAGTAACTTCTTTTAGAATGGATCAATAAATATTCTTATATCATCTGAGCTTTTCTAATGAGCTACTACCATGGAAGATACCCATTCAGTTGATTCTTCTACTGAACAAGTTACTCCTAGCTGCACCATTTTGTCTAGCTCAGCTTTGACTCTGTTCTGCATAGCTACTGGAACATTTCGTGCTGGTCTAACAACTGGGCTGACCTCATGATCTAACTTCATGGAGTACACAACTGGGAGTTTGCCTAGTTCATCTTTAAAAATATCAGCATAGTCAGAAAAAATATTGTGTGAAATCTGCGCTGTTATTATTCATGCTCACACTGTGGACTTCTTTATTAAATGAAAGCAGTCCCATTTTCAAACTGTCTTTGAGACCTAATAATGACTGCACATGTCTTTTGACTATGAAAAACTGCAGGTCACAGCTGTTCCCAGCAGAATAACATTAAAGCACTACTGAGCTTTCAGTTTAAATTTCTTCACCACCATAAGCAACAAGCTTCACACACTTTGCCATATTTCTCCAGCTTTTAGTCTAGCAAATGTTTCTGCTGACATAATATTGCACTTTGAACCAGTATCAACTATGAGCTCTACTGGTCTCCCATTAATCTGAACAGTACAAAATACTTGACTATTTTGCCACAAATCTACTGCATTGACTATTTCAGCAAGCAACATCAACATAAAAAGTAGGGTCACAGCTTTCTATTTGATCGACTTTCCTCTTTGAATACTCTTTTTAATAAAATAATGAGCTGTTTTAGATTTACAGAGTCTTTCAAAATGATTCCACTTTTTAAATCTGTGGCACTGACCAGAAGCTAAGCACTTTTCTTATTTGGGCTCATGGCTACCTCCACAATTACAACAGTTGACTATGAGGTTTGCCTCAGGTTTTGCTTTGCTGCATGTCACCCAGGTCTTACTGCAGCTGTCTAGGTTTTGCTGAAACAACCATGTCCTTAGGCCTGTATCTTTTAATCTTGTGCTGCATACTATCAACATTAGCACTGGAAGATGCTGTAAGCATACCTTTCTCATTTGTGAGCCTATTTGTGTGCTTTTCTGGGAGCTCATATATCTGACAAATCTCTGGCTTTGCTCAAAGTTAAATCACTGTCTTGAAGCAAAATCTTTCTCACTGCATCATTATTAACACCACACACAAGACTGTCTTCTATCAACTCATCTCTCAGATCACCAAAGCTCCACTTTTTTTGCATTATTTCTGAAGTCAGTTATAGATGCTGGAAAAGTTTCACCAGGCATGATCTCTTGCATAAAATAAGTGTGCTTCCATTTTAGCATTTGTTTGGGGATTGCACATTTCTCTAAATTTATGTTTTAAGCACTCAGGGTCTTCCTGCATTTAAGCCGATATCACAATGTGGTGGTCTTCCCCCTCCCCTGCAAACACAAAGGGTGCATACACAAATGAATGCTCTCTTTAAGTGGCTTCTGAACCAGCTAAATTAAGCAGAATAAATGCCTTTGTACATGTGTCTTTGTCAGAAAAAGCAGCCTGTATGAAAATATTGTACTCTTGCTCAAACACTCTCCAATTTTCTGCAGCATTGTTATCAATCACAAGTGGGCCTGGTTTGTGAAATCCATCTGCCATGCCAACAAATTGCCCTTGTAATTATGTTCCAACATACACCAGGTACTTGTAATAATAATAAAATGCACAATAATCTATTTGAAATGACTGTGGTTTGCAAAATAACTGTAGTGTAATACTGCACACACCTGACAACACTTTGCATACTTCGGATACTTTGAATAGCTTTAGTTAGTGTGAAAAGGAAGCACATAGTGAAAAAATATGGTCATTTTCCTTTCTTTATACATTTAATGCTATTCAGAGGTTATTTTAAGTGGTTTTGTAGGTATTTCAAATATTTCTATCAATATGTTGCAGTTTTGAACATTTTGTTTAATTAGAAATTTGTTTTAAATGCTTAATTTTATATTTGTTGCCTAAAATATCATTTAAGTGAGTTTTAGTACCTGGAAATTTGTTTCTGACCTGTTTGTTAGTCATTTGAGCTTCTGATGATCCACTCATGTATAGTCCTCCATTACTAACTGTGTGCCTCATGGTTTACTAACTGTGTGCCTCATGGTTTTGACTCTGGATCCCATTCTGACACCATGTCACTCATCTTGTGTATCTAAATAAGATGATGAGGCTTGGGTATTCATTTAAGTAGTTCATTACACACAAACATATCTGGATGGAGGACTGGAACATTAAACTTGAACTAATGCTTTTGCTCTGGCTGCTCACTCAAAATGGCACTCTTGCTTGCACATGCTCAGTACTTATATGCACATGCCCATAAACTGGAATGCTTCTTAAAGGTACAACACACACTCTGATCTACAGTATAGATAAAAAAACTAGTGGAGGGGTTGATAAAGCAAAATAAATTCATGATAGATAAGCACATAACAGATTTTAAACTTTAAACTAAATTTATTAACGTATACATCTTAAACTTAGGGTTCTCATAGCAAATAATGATCTGAGTATAGATCTTTCCATAGTGTATTAGCAAAACATCTGCTTTTGAGAGTTGAACTTCATTGTTTCATCACACACACACACACACACACACACACACACACACACACACACACACACACACACACACACACACACACACACACACACACATAATGTATTACACCATTTATGTGGTATAATCAACCTAGGGGCTAATATAGTGAGAAATGATCGAATGATGCTGAACGGTAAACTTGTAGGAACACATTGATGTGACAAATTAAAGCCAGAATAAGGCATTATGTGTAGTCATTAGGATATTAGATACAGGTAGTTTTCAAAGACCATCTGGGGACATGATAGGGGTAACAGGCATCAGCATCCAAGATACTTCACCAATTCCTGGATGCTATGCTTATACATGCCAGTGAGCACATATCATTTCCCCTTACCCCTGAGGAGAAGAATAAGTTCCCTATTTATTTCATAAGAAAAGGTTAAACCATGTTCATTATTATCAAGGATCTCAAAAAAATCCAAGAAATCACTAACAACACCCTTACAGATACAAATAAGGTCATCTATAAAATGCTTATACAATATAACATTGTTCTTGAGGAACATTGTTGGGTAAATAAATTTCCTCTCAAAGAATCCCATATAAATAATAGCATATGAGGGCGCAAAAGCAGCCCCCATAGCCGTACCTTTTAACTGCAGAAAAAACTCATTATTGAAAGAAAAATAATTATGAGTTAAACTAAATTCAGGTAAATTAATCAAGAAGGTAGTTCTGGGTCTATCACCCAACATCTCCATGATTGATTCCAAACCCCATCTGAGATTAATATTTGTATAAAGTGATTTAACATCAATAGTAACCCAACAGTAATCTTTTCGCCATCTGATCTGAGACAATTCACTTAATAAGTCCTGAGTATTCGAAATATGCGCCACAAGCTTTTTTAAATGTGCTTTTAAGTGGAAATCCAAAAAAATATTAGCATTACTTAGAAAAGAACCAACCCCTGATATAATAGGTCTACCCGGTGGTTTATGCAAACACTTATGCACTTTAGGCAAAGCATAGAAAGTAGGGGTAATAGGTTTCTTAATATACAATTTACATAGCCTCTTTTAACTAGAGGGGGGACTATACTAATAAATTACTTGAATTAGAAACTAGAATGATTTTAAAGTTTAAAACTTTGAAACCCTTTGGCTTGAATCAGGAATTGGGTATTTAACAACTAATAATAATTGTATTATCCAACATTCAATAGTAAATAATTATTTATTTATATTTAATTTTTGTAGTGAAATACTGATGGAATAGTGAATTTAATTTATGTAATATGTACTGTGTCACTTTAAATGTTTAATATGAATCAATTATTGAATGTAAGCATAAACAATTTGTTTCTTTTCCTAACCTCTTCCATTTTAGATTTGCAGTTAAGAAAGTCATTCAGTTTAACTTATGAAAGCATCTCAGTCTTTAATAGTTCATCAAGCTCAGTACCTTGATATAAGGTTTCAGAAACCGACAAATCTATAAAATTTTTGATCAATATTTTCATGCAGGGGATGCCACAACAAACACATACTCCCAACAGGAGCATTCCTACACAAATAGCAATCAAGATGTTCATTAGGATGGAACCCCACCCCCCAAACCATTTCTGGAGAAAGTCCATCAGTGGGTTTGGGTCTGGTTTGGTCATGGTCGACACTTGCTGAATCACTTCAAGGTGGTTGTCTATCTCGTGCTGATTGTCAGAAATATATGAACAGCATTCTTCTTGGATTAAAGCGCACGTACCACCTCTCGCCGCTAGGGTGAAGTCAAGAGCCATGCGGTTTTGAAGCAACACAGTTCTCATGGCATTCAGTTCATTAGTCACTAATTCGAGAGCAGAAGAAGTTGCATTGCTCATTACTTTGAGGAGTTTAGACAGTTTTCTCAGCTCCAAAATTAATTTCACTGCTCCATATGCTGGTAATATGCCTACCCACGATATGACAGTGTCACTCAAGTCCATATGTGTTAGTTTATCGCCCATGGAATGATGGTTTCTCCAGCCCGCCTCGATCTGCCCCACTGGATTCTCAGGTTTCCTGACAGGTTTCTTGGTGACCTCTCGTGCATTTAGAATTTTACCTTGAGGCAAAACTGCAGTGTGTCGTATGGCCGGAACCAGGTAACCGAAAAAACAACTGCCGGACCAATTCTTAGGTAACCATTTATAGGCCTTTTTGCCACATACAAAATAACAATCTTCCACCTTAGTAGTAACTTTACTATTAACATATGCTTGCCCTGCATGAAACATTTTTTTGTTTATTATAGACAGTTGCTTAAAAAGAACAGGATTATGTTGTACTTCATTAGTTGTTCTGTGCATTGATTTAAGAAATGAGTCATAGTCTGTATCACAAATAGAACCTGCATTATTAGCTTTGGTGTAACATTTGTAAGGAACAGTCATATTGAAATTACTCCAACCCACCTGGACAGTATAATTTTTATAAAAACACACAATTCCCTTTTGTGTAACAGGCAGGTGCAATGCTATTTTATCTTGTGATTTAACAGTCGTAGTATCATAAACCAAGTTTTCCCAGATCTCATTGACCCCTAGGGGGATTGCAGTCATTAATAATCCCCTGTATGCTGTTGGTATAGCTGTACAAACCCAACAATTTGAAACATTAAAAGTCTCAGCATACACATGTTTGATCGCTTGGTAAGTTTTAAAGTTTGGATGCCAGTCTATGAGTAACGCATCACGTTTATTCAGTTTAGCTTGTGTAGCTGGAAAAAGAAAAGGCCACACCAAAAAGATTAATGTCACCAGTATAGCCAACAGGATAATCATGCAATTTTTTGTGGCTGTTCTGCATTCCTGTATGCTCTGGATTTTGTCATTCTTACTCTTGTGGTGTAACAGTAACAAGATTTTTGTCTAATTTAAAGTTTTTAACCAGTTTACAGGTTGTCAGATGAATCCAGGATGCTTGTTCTGCAATCTTGACTGCAGTGGGTGTTGACAGTAGCACTTGGTATGGCCCTTCCCACTTCAGTGTCGTCCAGTTTTTTCTCTTGATGACTTTCACCCAGACCCACGTGCCTGGGACTACTGCTGCTTCCGATGGTCTGGTTTGTTCCTTATCTGAAACAGAATTAAACTGCAAAAGGTGTTTAGAATTCAACATTCTCCTCATATACTCAGCGAGTGTACAGTCGGCTTCCTGATCTGCAGGCAAGAGAGGTTTCCACTGAGGTACATAATATGCCCTCCCAAATAACTTCTCAAAAGGAGTCAATCCCTTTGCATTCGGAACAGTTCTCATGCACAACAATGCCAGGGGCAGACAATACACCCAATTTCTATGTGTTTGCTCAATGAGCTTCCTTAATTTATTTTTTAACATCCCATTGTACCTCTCTACCAATCCTGCAGATTGTGGATGATACGCACAATGATTTTTCAAAGAAATTCCGAAAAACTTGCTCAGTTGTATGGTTTGGTTCACAAAATCTGTGCCATTGTCACTGTAGATCTTTTCCGGTATGCCAAATCTAGGAATAATTTATTTAACAAGGATTTTCGCAACAGTAGCTGCATCTGGATTTTTAGTCGGAAAAGCTTCCACCCATTTGGAAAAAATATCTACAATGACAAGACAATACTTCTATTTTCGCATTTGTTCAGTTCTATGAAATCCATACAGATAGTATGGAACAGATACGGTGGTGCAGGGAAACTCCCCTGCTTGGGCTTTAACGCCCCTTGCGCATGATGTTTATTACAAACATGACATGATAAACAAAAATTTTTAGTATAGTTTATGAATCCATATCTTGTGAACACTCGGTTCACTAACTGTACCATCCCCCCTGTTGAGACATGGCATTGCCCATGGCTCAACAAAGCTGCATATCTAAACAAGTTAGATGGCAATATCGGTTTTCCCTCTTTGGAGATGTACAGCCCTTCTTTGAGAACTGCTCCTCGGTTTATCCATATTTGTTTTTCAACCTGCGTAGTAAGTGTCTGCATTGTTTTCAACATTTCTAAGTCTAAAATCTCAGAAGGTTGTAATTCCTCATTCAAAAGAAATGCTTCTGAAGCTGCCTGCTTTGCAGCTGTATCAGCCCTTGCATTCCCTTTTGAAATTCTATCCTGTTGCTTGGTATGAGCTATGCATTTACAAATAGCTACTTTCTGAGGTAACTGAATAGATTCTAAAAGATCTAAAATAAACTGCGCATGATTGATTGATTTGTCAGTAGATGTTATCATTCCTCGATTTTTCCACTGTTGCGCAAAAACATGTACAGTAGAGAAAGCGTACTGGCTATCAGTAAAAATGTTTACACATTTACCCTATGCTAAGGTACATGCCCATGTCAAGGCAATCAGTTCTGCTGCATGTGCAGATAAATTGTGTGGTAAAGATTTTGCTTCTATAATCTCAGTATCAGAAACTACTGCATATCCTACTAGGATTTGTCCTGTGGGACCCCTTTTGCATGAGCCATCCATGTAATATGTCACCTCGGCATCATCCAAGGGAACATCCGTAAGATCTTTTCTAGGCAGTGTCTTTTGCTCAATCTCCTGCAGACAACTGTGCGGTGTGCCATCTGCAGGAGTTGGAAGCAAGGTAGACGGATTCAAAGTTGTACATCGTTCAATTGTCATATGAGGTTGGCTCAACAATATAGTCATACAGGAAAGATGCCTAGCAGGAGAAAGATATGCTACTTTTTCTTGCAGTAAAATAATCGCGACTGCATGAGGCACTCTCAATGTGAGAGGGTGGAACAACACTACTGAGGCTGAAGCCTGTACTGCCATTGCAGCTGCGACTACTGCTTGTACACAGTGGGGCAATGACCGCGCCACTGGGTCCAGTTGTGATGAATAGTAAGCAATGGGGCATTGCTTGTCCCCATGCTGTTGCGTTAGCACTGATGTCATATAACCTTGCTTACAATCTACAGTTTGGAAAAAATGTTTATGATAGTTTGGTAATCCTAAGACTAGTGAGGATGCTATTAGCTGTTTCAATTTGCAGAAAGCAGATTCTGCTTCTGGTGTCCATTGTAATAAATCCTGTGCTGCCATAGGCTTCTTGTATATCAAGTTGGTCAGCGGTGCAGATTCCAAAGCATAGTTTGGTATCCAGCTCTGAAAACAGTTGGTCGTACCCAGGAAGAATATCATTTCCTTCTTGGTAGTGGGTTTCGGTGCTTGTAAAATCTCTATTTTTCTGTCCACATCTAATGTTCTGCCCTCTTTGGATATTACATATCCTAGGTATCTAACTTGCTTTTTCCAAAGCTGTAATTTGTTTTTATTTACTTTATGTCCCTGAATAGCTAAAAAGTGTAACCATGCTACAGTATCTTCCTTACAATCTTGTTGGGTGAGGGCTGCCAGCAGGATGTCATCAACATAAAGTAAAATCTGACTGCCTCTCGGTGGGGTAAATCCCACCAAGTTGCTTGCCATTTCTTATGAGAATATTGTTGGGCTTTCACAATATCCCTGTGGTAGTTGCATGTATGTATACCTTTTCTCCTGAAATGTGAATGCGAACCAATGTTGGCTGTCAGGGTTTATCGGTATCGAAAAGAACGCATTGCTAATATCTACCACAGAAAAATATTTCTGCTGAGGTTTCAAACCATTCAACAGGGTATGTGGATCCGGCACCATAGGTGCCCTTGGTATTACTGCATCATTTACAGCTTGTAAGTCTTGGACCATGCGCCATTCACCGTTTGCTTTTCTAACAGGAAATAAAGGTGTGTTACATGGTGAATCAGGTGATTCCACCAGTACTCCTTCCTTAAGTAAAGCTGCTATAATAGGTTTGATTCCTACCTTTTGCATCTTTTCTCAAGGGATACTGTCTCTTTTGTGATCTAAATGCTGACTTTGGCATAATAGTAACTGGTCCCACTGTACGAATCAGTCCTACATCTGATTTGCCTGTTGACCAGAGAGTTTCTGGTATGCCTTGTAAGGCATCTTCTTCCTCTTCTGATAAGAGTCCCAATCAGTTGTCCTCGCTTGACTGCAAATGCACAGCTGGGTGTGTCTGTGTTATCCAATTTAACTTCTGCTTTTGTACTCCCTGTTCTGACAGTTCTAACTCTGTCTGTTTTTCCCACCTCATGACTTTTTCTCCTAGGTCTGTCCATTTCACATTTTTGTCCTTGGTTAAGCTTACATGTGGTAATCGATTAGATTTCTAAAGTGCAAAGAACTCCTGGGGTAATGAACAGCTAACTGCACTGTTCCCTTCCATATCCCAGTACAGATTACACAATACTAATCTGTTTGCACGGTTTCTAAACAACTCTTGTTCATATTCCTTATCAGGCCCTGGTGTGTTACAATAATATAGAGTACAGTGCAACAATTGTTGTTTGTCAGTGTCAAGAGAGGGGAACTTGGTGATGGCTACGTTCATCAGCTCTTCGGTTACTGCCCCTGGACCAGTCGTAACTAAGTTCTGGCTGTACCAATAAAATGTTTCACCCTCTGATCGCACTGCAAAAGTATCAATTTGTCGCTGTGTTTCCATACCCTGCATAGTTGGAACTACTGCTATGCCAAATAGCTGCATAAGGTCTCTGCCCAAAAGGTTTACTGGGCATTTTTCAGAAACAACAATTTTGCTTTTCTGGGTTAACCCTGAAACAGGATCAATTATCGCAACGTGATGGGAGAGGGGCTCCCGATACAGCTGTCCATTAGCTGCTTTCACTAATATGTAATCCGGTGACTCTGAATTCTCTGGTAGTTTGGAGGGGTGTATCAGGGTCCGTGAGGCCCCTGAGTCACACAAAAATATGACTTCCCTCCCCCTCTACCAGGAGTGTAACTTCTGGTTTCGTGTCTGCTAAATAGATCTCCAAACTCAATAAAGCTAAGTCTAAAATTTAATTTTCTTCACTATCTGTGGCTTCATGCACTTCCTCTATTTCTCCTGTCACATCCTTATCTGTGGCCTCATGCACTTCCTCTATTTCTCCTGTCACATCCTTATCTGTGACTTCATGCACTTCCTCTATTTCTCCTGTCACATCCTTATCTGTGACTTCATGCACTTCCTCTATTTCTCCTGTCACATCCTTATCTGTGACTTCATGCACTTCCTCTATTTCTCCTGTCACATCCTTATCTGTGACTTCATGCACTTCCTCTATTTCTCCTGTGACATCTTCTACTCCCTCTATCACATTTGCATTTGTCTTTTCTTGGCTATTCTCTTCTAGTGATTCCTGGCTATCATATAGTCAGTCCTCACTCTCCTTATCTTCCATAGTTGCCTTCCTGTTTTTCCTGCAATCCCTTGCCAGGTGTCCCTTCTAACCGCATTTAAAGCACTCCCCCCTTTTCTTTCACCCTTCAAAGTCCTCTGATCATTGATCAGGCTGTTTGTTTTCCTGGGCATTTTTCTTGGCCTTTTTTCCGGACTGTACTACATAAACTTCTGCTCCATCTTCTACAGAGAATACTTGGGCTTTCTTTTTCTTTTTACTGTTAAAATGCCTTTCGGCATGTCTAGCATATTCAAGTAGTGACTGTCGTCTACTTGTACGATGATCTACCATGTGCTTTGTAATAAAGCTGCTTATAGGCAAAATACTGCCTTTTAAAAATGCATTCTTTAACTGCTGCTCATACGGGGACTCATGTGTTTGATCTTCAGGTACCTGCATTCCACAACGGTTATTAAAACACTCTAATAATCTTGCATAATATCTGTCAACAGTTTCACCTTCTTGTTGGATGCATTGATTAATGCAAGTCCAGTCTGCCCTAGGTTTCCATTTCTCAGAGATTCGGTCTGTAAGACCTTTCACTCTGTTGTCTAGTTCTGCGCTACTATGTGGGAGGGGTTTGTGTTCTACGTCACAGGGATTCCAGTTGCCACTGATCATGTGCCAATCTGGTCCCACGATTTGTCTGACTACTTTTTCTACTTCCTCTCCGTTTAAGTTATAACTTAACCTTATGCCTTGTAGGTCTTCTAAAAATTTTCTACAATTAACTTTTGGATGGGGAATTCCCTCAGTGGCTTTCCGGATATCTTCCAGTGTCCACTGTCTGTAAACTAAGAGAGTTGGGTCCTGTCCTTCTTGTCCTGCCTAAGGATTAGGAACTTCTATTAGTGGGCACATTTCTTCTTCACTTATATATTGTGAACTTTACCCATTTGATATAACTCAATGTCCCCTTTTGAGTTTCCTGCCCGTGTTCGAGACCTGGTCTCGACTAGATCTCTAACAAACGGTTTTGCTTTTGCAGGGATAGCAGGATATCATGGGGGTGGACCAGCTTGTCCGCTCGCTTCATATTCTGGTAAGGGAAGTGGAGGGGGTGGAGGGGCCAATGCTATTACTAAGTTATTATCCTCTTTATCTAAAAACATTGTTTTTGAGTTATTGCTCTTCTGTTCCCTACAGTTTGCTTCCTCAATCTACCTGTGTGCCTAAGGAATTCCTAATTGACGTTGCTATTTTACCCGAACTCTGGAATCAGTTTTAAGCTGTTTGATAAGTTTAATAAGCGAGGATTTTTCTAATTTACCATCAAATTCATACTTATTAACCCATTTTGAGTAGTATTTAACATTATCGGCACGTTGTAATTGCATAAATTTCGCATCTTCAGTTAACGGCGGAGTTTGGGATCTTTTTGTGCACTTATTTCCCATTTTATTCTAACCTTTGAAATGTTACGTAACCCTTCTTATTTTTATGTGGTACCATGATTTCTCTTTTTCGCAGTCTATCTAAAATAACTGCCTTACCTATTCTGTTTCCCTGATCTATGACAAGACTGCAGTCTTCCTGTCCCTGACTTGTACAAGACAAATCCCCTGACAGACAATGCAAATCAAGTCCCTGATCTAAAACAGAAAAAGATAATTTTCACCTTACCTGAGCCTCCATGATTGATCATCTGGTTCGAGGTAAACCCGCCCTTCAGTCGCAGATCGGAACAGTGGCTGGCCTTCTTTTGGACGACAATTCAGTCAGAGGTCTTTTCAAATAAGAAGAACCGATGTGGTTTCTTCCCCGTACGGTTTTAAGCCACCTGGCCTGTCTGATCTGGTCAGAGTAGAGGTTTCAAAGACCAATACACGTAAGGTTCAGGTTGAGGCACTTTAATTCTTGCAGCAAGGAGACAAAAACATGCATGCAAAAATACAGAGTTTGTCTAACTAAAATCAGGAAGAGAAGCCATTTTTATACTATTCTTACAAGACATTGCCTACTGAAGCTGACGTAGTTAATCACAAGTTTACAATATTGTTTTTCACAGCAGATGTTGCTCATGATTTTCTGCTGACATGCCATAACATTTCTAGATTCATGAGAAAACTTTGGAAAAAATAACATGGCCTTGGAGACCGGCAGCTAGTTGCAATTATTTCTACAGTGCTGTGTTACATTTCAAGGTACTCTACTCATTTGAGCACAAAGCAATCACAGATTATAGTTCATACTCTTCAAGCGGTCTTTGTTCCACTTTATCTATCCTTCCTGCAGCTGGTTATGTTATCATAACACAGACAGGGCTAATTGTCTAAGTTTAATAACATTATAGAAAGCAGTATTGTTCTATTCAATGTTTTCCTAATCAAGCAGAAAACCATCTGTCCATCTCAGTACATTTCCTAAGACATAAACAAGATTTTAGCTGCGCTGACAAAATACAAGGTCAGAAAGCATTTGCCATTAATATGGATTTGTTCAGCATAAAGCAGAATAAATGTATTAACCCTTTTGGGCTTCTAAAAAGGCACTAATGCACACATATTAATACATATTTTTCTAACAGTATGGGTCACAGATGGTGCCACAGATAAAAATGTAAGAGTCATAACTGGTGTTGGCAGGGTACCAGATGCTGTGGTTTGCACTGTGTGGCCCATGGATGGACAGGACTATTAACCATATATTACAGTGTCAGCTCAGGTTGCACAGTTTGGAGATGATGACAGAGTGGTGGGATTGTGTTGATTTTAACATGCAGTGAGGAGAAATGCTGGGGGAAGGATGCTAAGGATGTAGCTGCCAGGTAAGAGGAAAATAGGAAGGCCTAAGATAAGGTGTATGGATGTGGTGACAGAGGAAATGCAGGTGATTGGGGAGATAGAGAAAGATGCAGAGGGCAGTTAGAAATAGAAGAAGAGCCTCTGCTGTGGTGAGCCCAAATGATACTGTTCAAAAGACTAGGTAGAAGATGATATCTCTATCTGGAGAAACTCCATCTGTACACTTGTGGCATGGGTGTACATTAGGAGTATCTAACTGATGGTTACAGTGTCTGGACTCAGTCTGGGCTTTAACAGTGTGTTTTGGCATTACCTGCTATGGATGATGCGCAGAGGCTGTAACACTTTGCCCCCACCCCTGCAGAAATGTCAGTACACTTGCTTTCAAATACAATCAGCAACTGCTTTTTCCACAAAGGTTATTAACAGCTATAGTACATTACTCCCTGATGCCCGGTCTGCAAATCTACACCAATGTATACACACAGGCATGCCTGATAGGCTCAAAGAACCTACAGAAAATACAAACCACAGTGGCGTATGACTGTCATAACTATATTATACAGTAAGTGAAAGAATCTGTTGTTTAAAAATACATCACTGAGAAACCAGAGGTGGAAGATCACTCTCCTCAGCATAAACATGCAAATAAGACACCTTCAAGAACCCACCCAAAACAACCATGTTAATCCTTTACACAGCATTATATCCAGGGATAACCAGAGGGCTTTCTTCACATACATCTGCAAACTTATATAACTCACTTGTAGTTGAATCAAATTGTGTATGGTAGAGCACACATTGAACCAGTCAAACTTCCAAACCTGCTAGCAGACATTTTTGGTTGAAAAGAGCGCCCCTTGCCATCACCACACCTAGTACCAACATTGTGCGACACATCACTTCCAACCTGTGGCATCTACAATGAGAAAGTTATCACTGCCCTCTCCAAGATTAGAAGCACAGTCTCCACAGGAACAGATGGAATTCCAGTCTGTGTTCTTCATGTGCTTCAACAGTGAGCTACTCCACTAGGCAACATATCCAACCACAGTATGAATACTGCTGTTGTCCACGTTGAATGGAATATAGTCACCATTTTCCAACCACACAAGAGATAAATGGCAAAATACAAGTGTAATTAAGAGCCATAAATTCATGCAACATGTGCCATAAGGCAAGGGATACAGTTAGCATGCATCTCAGACACAAGAAAATAGGTGAGCTACAAACACTAGATGTGTCCCAGTTAGGTGTTCTCAAGGGTATCTTGTGGCTACAGAACCTGGTGGGAGTCATGACTGTGACAAGAGACATACACAAAATCAAATATGTGCACACATCCTATTTTTGGCCAAGACCTTCAACACAATCAACCATTTGTTGTCAGTGGGACACTAACCAAGGTGGATATCAAATTCTAGGTTATCAGTAGGTTTTCAGGTGGGATCACAGACCAACTACCTTCAATCACAGTACGAGACTTTACCTCAAGCAACTGACATATCATCTGTGTAGTTAAACAAGTGTCGGTGCTGTGGTCCCTCATGTTTGACATATATGTCTCAGAAATCCTGAACAAAGCAGAGGTTCTGTGGCAGAAATGACTGTTGACAAAGCCATGGGTGTTACATGAACTGCACAGAAATGCATCAGCATACCCTGTAGTAATAATAAATTTTACTGCTTGTTATAAAATAATCATTGGTACACTATTCCCCACTTCTGTACTGATAGACCTTGGAATATAGGTCAACTGCAACCTGGGTCTACTGTGGGGAGGTACACATTCTACGTCATACATCTGAATAGCAATGCCATTACATCACTAGCAAAATATAGTAGCAATTCCCTATACCCATCCCTAATTGACTGTATGAAAGAATATAAACAACCCTTGGAAATGTATTTTATTGGACACCTGCACCAACTTGTCAGACCTCAGACATGTCTGGTAATAAAGCATCAGAGGTTCTCCAACATGTGTCTTCTGTGGGCAGAATGACATATCTGTCACTGTGTGCAATATCATATAAATAGCTTTGAGACAGATTATGTATGCCTTACAGGGCTATCTGTGGCCACAATGGGAATAAAATGCTGCACATGCATAAGTAATGTGGAATTTGAGTTACCTGTTTCAGGGACCTCAATGTACACTATGACATACATAGGACATGCTGAAGAGCTAGATACATCTCTCAAAGGTCATCTCTCCTCTACAGTAGGCTTCAAATCCATGTCAAGAAGAGCACCTACATTACCCTGTTGAAGGACATACTGGATGACTTACTGTGAAAACGTTATCTGTCAAGGATCACTGCTGCTTCACTCCTGGACATGGGTGGTCCTTGCTAGACAAAACTTGGCCACGTATTATATCTGACTGTTAATATTATATTGTGATGTAATGGCTATGCTTCTAAACACCATCAGGTCGATATCTTAGTCGCATCCTATGAACCTTGGAACCTGTGGCGATGTACACCCAAATAGGAACACTATACTGTATTACCGTTCTGATGAGATTTTTCTTCAGTGCTAACATACAATCCTGAGCTCTGAATCTGATGGGTTGGATTTGGCTGTGCACCCATATGTTTGTACTAAACAATCCTTCAAGAGAAAGTTAGATATATGAATGAGACACATTTAATTGTCAGAATTCACAGCCCGTACAAAAGTATCCACTATAAAGTAGATAAATTATTAATAAATACGACCAAACCAGCGTCCAAAATAACTAAAAGAAATTTTAAATTAAATAAATTATTACGGTAGCAACTGTCTAAATAGCTATGTACAATCTAAATGACAGGTACAATTATGAGTCTAACAGCACAAATGGAGGTAATAACCATTTGCATCAGACACATAGCTTTAGTATCCCTGAATCCAAAATATAGACGACAGAGATGTGGCACAGTTATCATCACTTCCACACGGTGGTAGTGGGGGGCAGGAGGCCTAGGCTGACATAAAAGGCTGGTGAGAGAGTGTGTGTGTGTGTGTGTGTGTGTGTGTGTGTGTGTGTGTGTGTGTGTGTGTGTGTGTGTGTGTGAGTAAGCAAGGGAAGCAGGCAAGATTTACCATGCAAATGTTGCATGTGTGTCTATAGGTGCCGTTAATGTGACATCAATGTGTGAGTGTCTGCATGAACATAGCCAAGCTCAGTGCTAGCCCTACATGTCTGTATGTCAGACAACTGTGAGATGTAGACAGTAGAACTGACAGTTCATTGTCTCCACCCCTGAACACAAGAACTGGCTCTGCCAGGAGTTGCACTGACACCTCCACACCCAAGGTCAGATGTTGTGCTACTAGCTGAAGGTGACCGCTGTCTGCTGGATGTGCTCCCTTCACAGGAATGCCCAGGACCACAACGCCATGGGCTGCTACATCTGTGTGTAGACAAATAACTCCCTCCGGGAGCAGTGGATGTACTGCCACTCAAAGAGCATGATCAGGCATGGCCACGTTGGTTCTCAGCAGATGCAGTTGTTGATCTACACCCATGAGGATGACACTCCCTCCTAGCAGACGTTTCATCACAGACAATGTGCGTTCCATGACAGATACACTGCTCTCCATCACAGACACATGCTGTTCCAATGTGTCATTCAAATGATCCAGGGAATCGACAACATGGTGGAGGCAGTCACAGATGTCAGACTGTGCTGCATCTATAACCCTGAGCATTCTCCTGGAGTTCCTTTCTAAACATGCCTGTGCCTCCATGATGTCCCTAAACATACATCGACTGACACATGATAAGACACCTGCAACAGGTTTGGGATGGACAGCAGGCCTCCTCCGAGTATGCCTATCAATCTGCCTGTGTGGCACCTCACCAACAGTTTGGTTATGGCTAGTGTCAACAGTCACTGAAGCCAGAATAGTAGCCACACTTCCCTGTTCAATGTCCTTACACTCCAACTGTCCAGTATCTATAGCCTCAGTGGACTGGGTATGCATAGGCATACTGGCTGCATACCTCTCAACTGCCCAGATTTTTACAGAATGTCCAGATTTTTGCCTCATACTTTTGGTCTGTTCCTCATGAAATTTGTGTTTTTTGGGCAAATCACTGGGGATGCTCTGAGGATTGAAGTCATTAAATAATGACAAATGTTTGAGTTTCAGACTTCATATCCTTCAGAAAATTTATATTAACACAAAACCTGTAAATCTAGCAACTTTATAAGTTTATAAGAGCAATATTTAAAATCTGTTCGTATTTTTGGGCCTTTGTCCCCCACCCATTTTATCAGGCTTTGTCCAGATTTCTTGCACTAAGAGGTTGAGAGGTATGACTGACTGCTGTGGTGATAATGAGGGGGGTTGCTGGATGTCAACCTCTGTGTCAGAATTGGCCTCTGCAACCCCCAGCCATGTCTCACTTTGACCACCATCATCATCAGAGTCTCATGAGACACTGACATCAGGTGGCATAGGGGACATAAAACTACTTCCATGTTCATCTGTGATAAAAGCAAGGAAAACAGGAATACATTAATACCTACACTACTATACTGCAATATATGTTAAGCAATTTAGACTAATGTCACTATTACAGACATTCATATTTTTCAGCCTCTTTAGGCAAGGAATGTGGACAAAGCCATGAATAATGGCTGAACAAAGGCCCAAGAACAGGAATTATTGTGACATGCTGTCCTTACAAACACAGAAACGTGATAGAATAGCAGGTATTGCTTCATCATGACATTAATGAGTAGTATGCATTTTTAATGTGAGATCTGTCATTATTTTATGTCTGTGCTAATGACCTGTCAATAGTTTGCAACTCATTCACTATGATCTTAAACACGGCCCGGAGGTATGAGTCACACATCTGGACATTCTGCAAATATCTGTACAGTTGACAAGTATGCAGACAGTAAAGCAATCCATACAGCAGGCCTGAGATGATAGTTTAGCAGATATGTTGGAATATTTCAACATTACTGACATAAATGTATTCTGTTTACCAACTGCAGGAGCCCTATATCTGTGGATTCCTAATGGTCCTGAAAAAAGCAAAGGGAGAGGTAATGGCAACAGCACCACATTTAACAGTATAACAGCGGATAATGCTTTTAATAATCTCTATCTACAGTAAGTCCAATGTTAACAAGATTGTGACTGATAACCTCTTAATGACCTGAAAATTGCAGCTATTTTAAATACACCCACCAAAAAAGCAACCTGCCACACATTAAAAATATAAAAACTATTACACAATGAATGCAACAGTATTCTACTGATGATCTTGCAAGGCCTACCTGGAAGCTTCTCCTGAGATGTAGGACTGGCACCCACATCCAGAACATACTGGCTAATGGACTGCTGGGAGCTTTCCTGAATGGCAATATTTGCCAGGAATTGCTTGGTGGCAGTAAGTGGTTGTTCTGTGGAGGCCCACCACTGGTGACCTGACAATCATGTGCCACTTCAGCAGCACACCTCCTTGTAGCATGAATCATGTCTATGGCTCTGTGTCAAACCTGCTTATAGCTGAGATTTTGTTGATCAGCTGCATTTACATTTTGGACCAATTCACCCCAAAGGGTCACACTTTTCAGCATATTGGCTCACCCCCTGCTGGACATAAGGACTGCATGATGATGCCTTAAAGCTTCAATAATGAGGTCATTCTCTGCCTCTGAAAAAGGTGGCCTACATGGAGTGGGCATATTGTTTACTGAAAGACAAAATAATGATAACACATATAAGGATCATAAAAGTAGAAATAAACTGTGTACAGATAAGGCAGTACAGGAATGCTCTCAGTATTCACCACTTGATTACAATTTAAAGATTCAACAGTGGTCAACAAATTACACATGGGCTACAAAACAAGGAGAGTAGCATGACGAACTTATCCTTGTTTGTGCCATAACAAATAAGTAGCATGACAAACATATCCTTGTTTGTGCCATAACAAATAAGTAGCATGACGAACATATCCTTGTTTGTACTGTAACAAATAAGTAGCATGACAAACATATCCTTGTTTGTGCCGTAACAAATAAGTAGCATGACGAACATATCCTTGTTTGTGCCATTACAAATAAGTAGCATGAAGAACATATCCTTGTTTGTGCCGTTACAAATAAGTAGCATGATGAACATATCCTTGTTTGTGCTGTAACAAATAAGTAGCATGACGAACATATCCTTGTTTGTGCCGTTACAAATAAGTAGCATGATGAACATATCCTTGTTTGTGCCGTAACAAATAAGTAGCATGACGAACACATCCTTGTTTGTGCCTTTACAAATAAGTAGCATGACGAACATATCCTTGTTTGTGCCGTAACAAATAAGTAGCACGACGAACATATCCTTGTTTGTGCCATTACAAATAAGTAGCATGACGAACATATCCTTGTTTGTGCTGTAACAAATAAGTAGCATGATGAACATATCCTTGTTTGTGCCATAACAAATAAGTAGCATGATGAACATATCCTTGTTTGTGTCATAACAAATAAGTTGCATGACGAACATATCTTTGTGCCATAACAAATAAGTAGCATGATGAACATATCCTTGTTTGTGCCGTAACAAATAAGTAGCATGACGAACATATCCTTGTTTGTGCCATAACAAATAAGTAGCATGACGAACATATCCTTGTTTGTGCTACAACAAATAAGTAGCGTGGTGAACATATCCTTGTTTGTGCCATAACAAATAAGTAGCATGATGAACATATCCTAGTTTGTGCCATAACAGATACTCACTTATGCTTACACACCCAGCACAACAGTCCATTCTATTTTGTGCCATATCAGGGACTCATTCCCACGATACAAAAATCATAACAGGTTAAGGAACAAATGTGCTAACCAAACAACAGTATAACTTCGAAAGTGCTCTCAAAGGACCTGTCCATGAAACATGTGTGCATAGTTATCACACAGTATTAGACCATCAGCCTACCCTTCATCTTCTGTACCTCTCAGATGGCTTGTAAACAAGGCCATGTTATGAGTATAGTTCTAACAAATGCTTATTGATTTTCTTTACACCATTCCTAAGTACATTCCAACATACATATTATTTAGGTAACATAATGATGGAGTACAATACTCCTTTGTCGAAATATACTGTTCCAGTTTAAATGCATAACTGAGTTTGAATTCTGATACTCCTCTCTTCCACATTGGTTTGCCTAGCTACATATTCTATAACAGTATATATTACTAATTGATTACATCTGACTTAGTCTGTGCCTCTGAGATGCTAATTGCAGCATACACTGCTGAACTGCAAGCTAATCGACCAATCCCATGAAGCTGCTCAACAAAATATAAAGCATTGATGTAGTCATCATGCCATTTCTTATATGTGCGGTGAGGAAATAGTGTAGTAGAGAAACAACATAAGCCCTAACATATTGTTAGTAGCAGCTACAATTTACATGCATTTGTCTGTGCTACAGGCTGAAGCTGCTGCTGCTGCCAATAGCCATAGACAGACAGGGTGAAGACTTTGCAAGCCAACAACACAGTAGAGGAACTGTGGGAAGTCTGGCAGTCTTGAGTCAGATGTAGAGCCAAACTCAGGGAACCCATCCCAGTGGAATTTAAGGTATGCATTTAACTTAGTATGTTAGCACAGGTACCCTTAACAGAATACCAGGGGACATGCTTGATGTTTCATAAGCATCAGCATCCAGGGTCTTCCAAGCATTCCTGCATGCTATGCTACAACATGGCAGAGAGCACATGTATTTTAACATACATTCTGAGAAGAGGGTCACAAGAATGCTACAACTGTAACATATATTGTACTACTCTCCAGTAATGTGTGCCATACATTACAGTCTTGTACACAAGAGAACAACACTTGGGGAACATGGTAGGTTCATAGGTTCATAGGTTCATACTAGGCTATCTGCCCAAGGGCATTTATAAGCCTAGCCCATAGTTATGTGGCTTTCGCCACCCCTTTAGTTTGAATAAAACTATGCTTATTATTTTGCTGTGCCTCTGTCAAGCAGTGACACTGAAGTAATCCCTGGGGTATATCTGCGATCTCCCATCCATTGGTCAAGATTCCTCTTGAACAAGGCCAGCGAGGTGCTCTGCCTCACATGTACCGGGATTTTGTTCCACAGCATAGGGAGTCTCTGGGTGATGAATCTGTCCCTCCAGCACATTCTATTAATAACCGTGTCAAGGTTTAAGTCTCCCGCCCTTGTGGTTCTGAGGGATCTAGATTTTTTGAGGTGAAGCATATTCATCAAATCTGGTTTTGACATGGCCTTATATGTCAGGCACAGGTCACCTCTGAGCAAGCGGTATGAGACTGAATAGAGCTGGAGTTCTTTCAGTCGGGCAGCATAAGACATATTTTTGAGACCCTTTATCCTTTTGGTGAGGAACTTTTGGGGCCTTTCCAGCTGCTGCAGGTGTCGGGTCAGATAAATTCCGAATGGGGCATTGTACTCAATCATAGGTCTAATGAGTGATGAGTACAGGGGGACGATGACCTCCCTTGATCTAGATGTGAATCCCTTCATGATCAGGTGGGCAATGTAGAAGGTTTTCCTAACTACTTTAGCAACATGAGTGTCAAACGAAAAGCTACTGTCAACCTGGGTCCCCAGATCCCTGATGACTTCTTCTGTGCTCAGTGGATCGCCACCTATATGGTAGCTAGGGGTAACCTTGTTTTTCCCAAAGGGTATGACTATGCATTTCTTGGCGTTTAACTTTAGGCCATGGCTCTGGCACCAGTTATCCGTTTCTGTGAAGCCCTTCTGAAGGATATCTGTGTCAGATGTGTTTTCGACTATGGCGCCCAGTTTGCAGTCATCTGCAAACTTTGTCAGCCATAACCCTCCTGTGTTTGCTTGTACCTCAGAAAAGTAGATGCCGAACAAGAGTGGACCCAGGACTGAGCCCTGTGGGACACCACTTGTGACAGGCTTTGAGTCTGACATGGCTCCAGCAACTCTGACCCTGTGGGTTCTGTCACTTAGCCAGTTTGCAACCCATCTTGTGATGTATGGGTTTACATTCAAGCTGATGAGTTTTTTGATGATACCTGAGTGGGGTATTGTGTCGAAGGCCTTTGCCAGGTCGAGGTAGGCTGTATGGACTTCCTTTCCCTCATCAATGGCCTTGGTGACTGTCTCGAAAAAGTCAACCAAGTTTAAAAGGCATGATCTGCCTTTGACAAAGCCAAACTGGGATGGATCCAAAGTCTGCAAATTCCCTATGTCTTTATTTATGAGTTCCATTATGATACTCTCCATGGCTTTGCAGATAAGGCTTGTCAAGCTAATGGGACGGTAATTTCCAGGGTCGGTGGAGGCACCGCCCTTGTGAAGTGGGACCAAAGTCGCCGTGCGCCACTCCTTGGGTACGTATCCTGAGGTGAGGCTAAGATTAAACAGCTGTCCTAACTGCGGGTTTAATTCCTCATTGAGTTCGTGGAGCACACAGCCGGGACACCATCCGGTCCCATGGATGCTGTGTTTTTGCCTTGAGAGAGCAGTTCTCACCTGGGCGTTGGAGATGTTTGGGGGCTACAATCCTCTGGTATATTTATCTCTCGTGTTGGGGGGGGAGAAGTTTGCACTGAACCTGTCAGCCAGTATGTTGGCAATGTGTGTAGGTTCAGTAATTTTCACATCATTTTGAACTAATTCTGAGCATATCTGGGAGTTTCCTCCTAGGTTTCTAACATAGCTAAAGAAGGCCTTATGATTGTCTTTTGAGTCCTTGGCAATTTTTCTCTCAAAATTTGCCTTGGATGATTTTATGAGAGCTCTTAGTTTTTTACTTATAATGATCAAAGGTGTCTTACCTTTCAAGGATTTTGCTCTATCTTGTAGTAGCTTCCTCCTTTTGTTGTAGAGCTTGTTTATGGCTGGGGTCCACTAGACTGGACGCTTGCCTTTGGTAAAAAGAGTCTTAGTTGTGTTTGGGATTGCCTGATCCATGCAGTCCTGTAGGTGCTGGTAGAAGGCATTTGTAAGTGATTCAGCGGTTTGAGTAATGTTTACCACTGGCTCAGGGGCCTTAAAGGAGACCACACTAGTTTTTAGAAGTGTGAAGTCGGCTTTTGAGAAGTTTTTCACTGTGGTCTTTTTTATTTCAGGTGGGGGCGGGATGAGGACCTCCAGCGAGATTAGTTTATGATCTGATCTCACCAGTGAGGGGTATACTTCCGGTGTTGAACATTTTGATCCCATGTTCGTGATGATGAGATCATGGTAGGGTCTACATTAACTGTAAGGTCTACCACTCGAACAACTGCCAAGTCATGTGTAATGTCATGGAAATCATTTGAAATGAATGTGTGTGCTGGTAACCCTTGCAGTTAGCACAACTTCCCTACGTGCCACATCCCCTGCATCAGATGTGTGCTATGGGGGATATCTCCAAGGCTCACTTAGGTGTGGATGCATGCTATGCACTAGACTCATGGCTGTGGAAACCCATCAGAGATGTATACATACACACACACACACACACACACACACACACACACACACACACACACACACAGAGGAACACTGCAATGAGACATACAGTCCAACCAGTAACGCCATACAGCATGTTTTTCAGCTACTGCACTCACAATGCCAGCGCCTATATATCTCTAGCCAAGGGCACCATTACAATCCACTGACATGTGCTTCAATGCTCATAATATGCGCTATGCTACCCAAGTTAATATAGTGTTAACATCTGCAGCAGGATCAGCAAGGGGAAGTAGAATACATCTTCCTAATGGCAATATATGCACGAAAGACAATGTAAATATTTTTAATTATACTGATATACACATTACTGAAGAACATTTCTCCTTTTTAAAAAAGGTTTCACTTTTATTCCAAAAAGGGAAGGAGATATAACTAACATTACAATTGATATAAAACTGTTTACTAGGAAGTTGAACCTTGAACTTATTTGTGGAAAAACTAATTCAAATATGGTTGACATTTGCCTGAAAAGGAGAAGTACCTGGAACCCTCCAATACATAGTGATATAAACAATTTTGAAGCATTGATTATTAGTGAAGTAAAAAATACATTAAGAACTAAAAAGGGGTATGTTGACAGTTTGATGACAGAAGAAAGAAATGTTTTAGAAGAACTATTGAGAAACAACTCTATTAGAGTTATGAAACCAGATAAGGGGGGAAGGGTGGTTATTATGGAGAATTGGATGTACTCAGGGAAAAGGATGGATATACTAAACACATATGGGAGATACACCCAGGTATCACAAAATGAAATATATACAGCATATAGGAGGATAGACGTAATTCTGGAGGATAATTTTGCCTAAGGTAGTATTAGTAAGCAACTATCTGAATTTTTCCATGTGACTAAGCCATGTATCCCAGGGATATTCAGCATCCCGAAGATTAATAAGAAATATCAAAACCCCCCTATGAGACCGGTAGTTACATCAGCCAGTTCTAAAACACAACCATTGGCCATGTTTGTGGATCAGAAACTAAAAATGTTTTATAAGTTATATCCACACATATTAATCAATTTGTGTTTTTTTTTTCATAAAATTGGGAAACTAGAATTTAGCACAGAGTTTGTCTTCATAACCATAGATGTAAGGGACCTTTTTTCATTAATCCCACATGAATTAGGGTTAAGAAGGTTTGATGACATGTTGATTGAATTTGGTTTTCTAACTGCAAATGATTTTAGATTGGTCCACGAAAGCATGGAACTGGCATTGAAAAATAACTTCATTTATTTTGAGGGGGAGTATTACCATCAATTAGATGGAATGCCCATGGGAGCATTATGTGCCCTAATGTTCACCAACATTGTGATGCTATATTGAGAGAATAAATTTGTATTTGAATCACCATATAAAGAGTTCATTAAATCTTATTACAGATTTTTGGATGACATTTTTGTGGTTTGGCAAGGCCCCCGGGATGTAATTACCACCTTCATGAGTCATGTAAATGAGTCGACAGATTTTCTGGAATTTACCTATGGGATCAGTGAGGAACAAGTTCACTATTTGGATATTAATATTAAGAAGGACATATTAAATAGGAAATATGTATAACAGGTTTATAGAAAGTAATGTTTTTCCAACTCATACCTCCAATAATAATAATCATCCCCTGTTGCAGAAAAGAAATATAGTACGAGGGCAGATGATTAGAGCAGCACAAGTGACATCCAATAAGGAAGACCTCATTGATGAGTTAACATTTATGGAGAAATTATTTTGTGATAGGGGATATCCAGATATATTGAGATATAAGATCAGAGATGAGGTGTTAATGGGGTGGGGTTCCAGGTATATACCCTTAATGAATAAAGATATTTCATCTGAGCAATCGGATAATAATAGGGAGAACTAAGAGATTGCCCATGGGAGCACTACGTACATGGTGTTAGCATACAATAAGGACACCAGTACGGTACAGAAAATAATTAATAAATATTGTCAAATGTTCAGTATGATGCCGAACAGTTGTAAAGTGTTCCAAAAACCTCTAAAATTTAGTATTAGAAGGAACTTGAATCTCAATGACATCCTTGAGAGGGGGATGTCCAGGAGAAGTACTAATGATATGGGAAATGGGGAGACTTTTAAATGTGGAAGGTGTCCACAATGCCATTTTATAGCTCATAGGAGTGAAGTATGGATACCCATGGTTCAACTAAGACTTCATACAAGTGAAAGGTATAATTGCACCACACAAGGGGTGATATATTTGGTGTTCTGTACCTCTTGCTGGGCATATTATATTTGGAAAACAGAATGCACACTCAAACAAAGAATTTACGAACACGTGCGATATAACTAGGAAAAAGGACATGAACACTCTATATCGACATGTACTAAAATGTGACAAAGCTGATTTTAAGTTTTGGGTTATACAAAAAGTAAAAAAAACAAGAGAGGGGCGGAGATTGGGAAACAAGATTAGAGTTTAGAGAACTGGTATGGCAACTAGGTTTGGAGGCTTGCACATACCCATCGCTCAACAATCATGTTTCCCTGGCCCCATTGCTTAAAATAAAAGCAAGTATTATATAAACATGTCACTAGATGGGTTGCAAACTGGCTCAAGGACAGAACCCACATGGTTAGAATTGCTGGAGCCATGTCAGATTCCAAACCAGTTACAAGTGGCGTCCCACAAGGCTCAGTCCTGGGACCTCTCTTGTTTGGTATATATTTCTCGGAGGTACAGGCCAACATGGAAGGACTGTGGCTGACCAAGTTCGCAGATGACTGCAAACTGGGCGCCATAATTGACTCTCCAGCCGACACAAGCATCCTCCAAAAGGGCCTCATAGAAACAGACAACTGGTGCCAGAGCCATGGCCTCAAGCTAAACGCCAAAAAAGTATATAGTCATCCCCTTTGGCAAAAACAAAGTGCCCACAAATTACCACATAGGTGGTAATCCATTAAGTACAGAAGAAGTCATTAGGGACCTGGGGACCCAAGTTGATAGCAATCTCTCATTTGACAACCACGTGGCCAAAGTGGTTAGAAAAACATTTTATATAGCCCACCTAATCATGAAGGGATTCACATCTAGATTAGGGGAGGTCATCGTGCCTCTTTACTCATCCCTCATCAGGCCCATAATCGAGTACAATGTCCCTTTTGGGATGTACCTTACCAAACACCTGCAGCAACTGGAAAGACCCCAAAAGTACCTCACCAAGAGGATCAAAGGGCTCAAACAGATGCCATATGCTACCCGGTTAAAGAAACTCCAGCTCTACTCAATGGCATACCGCCTGCTCAGAGGTGACCTGTGCCTGACGTATAAGGCCATGTCCAACCCGGAATTAAGGGACATGCTGCACCTCAAAAAATCCAAATCCCATCTAGCTACATGCTCGAGAGACTTGAACCTCAGCACTGAAATAAATAGGACATGCTGGAGGGACAGATTCATAACCCAGAGGCTCCCTTCACTATGGAATAAAATCCCAGTCCAGGTTAGGCAGAGTCCCTCATTGACTCTCTTCAAGAGGAATCTTGATGAGTGGATGGGAGATCATAGGTTTACCCCGGTATCACTTCTGTGTCACTGTTAGACAGAGGCACAGTATACTAACCTCGAAAAAGGGCATAGCAAAATTAATTTAAAATGGGTGGTGAAAGCCAAACATACTCTGGCTAGGCTTATAAATGCCCTAGGGCAGATAGCCTAGTATGAACCTATGAACCTATGAACCTATATAGAAATAAAAATTCTAGACAACATGGCATTATCAAAAAAATAGTATATCTAAGTATTTTATTTTATTGTTACAAAGGAAGTCTGAATATGATGTTTGGTGTATATATTTACATTTTATATTTTGAAAATGTCAAATGAGTTTACCATTGTACTTGGGTTTTATTATGGTGGATATATATTTTATTCATGACAAATGATTGAAATTATCCAATGCACTGTGGGGAGGGGATATAAAAATGGAAAAGGAAATAGTGTATTCAGATTCTGATGAAGTTTCCTGTTAGTGGATATGAAAGCGCTCATTCTGTTTGTGAATAAAGTGGTGTATTTTACATCTCGTGGCTTGTTCTTTGTGGACCTACTGAGGCTGCCTTTATTAGGACCTGGTGTTTACTGGAATATTTTGTAGTATCCTCCCAATAGTGCCAATGTAATCACAGCCACAGGCCAATGATGAACCAGCAGCAGGTGTGGTTGTAGGCAGCATTCTTTGTATGTCTTTGCCTTAGCTATGAGACAAACAACAGCATACTGACTCACCACCTAGGAGCTAAAACCATCCTCCTACATCACTATACTTCAGTACTAGGGAAGCACTGAAGATAACAGTAAGGGTACACATTGCAGTTTTGGACTTCTCAACCCCACCTAAATCAGACAACAGGTAGGATGCTAAACACACAGAGTAACCAGACCAACATAGACTTGTTACTACCATAGCAAGAACACAACTTTGCTCCCCCACCCCCCAAAATAACAGTCATTGCTTGTTTGTGATATCCAATCAACTTTCCTTATTTGGCAACAGAATATCATATTATTTTCAATTAATATCCTTTTGCATTGTAAATGCAATGATATAGAATGATATACATACTCTATGTCCCAGAGTACTGTAGAGATAACTAATGAATGGCCAAGGAACACAGACATGTAAAACATTGCTGTATATTTGCAAGCAATCATAACAGGGTGTGTAATCACTAAGTGCAGTGTTTTCAAACAGAAACATTTCACTGCATGTACAGGTAACATAATATTTTAATAAAACTGTACATTCTGTTCATTTGTTTGTTTGCTGAATGACTGTTGATGCTTACTACAAAGGTGTATATGGGAAAAACAAGGTTAAGGCTCCCATCCTGTGTTCTGAATATGCATTGGATGGTGAATTGGGTTCTAGCCCTATTTAGGCATATTTCCTGTGTCGTAACATAGTATACTGTGCATGTCATACACTGACTTAAGTTTCTGACTGATATTTCTTATTTTTTATCTCTTAATTTTTGGGCCACTGCACAGGGATGCGCTTAGTTCAGCTAGTTTGCACATACAGCAACAGTGTACAAACTGCACAATTGGACCACAAGGTAGCAGACAGGACCCAGACATCTAAAAATAGACCTGGGATGCATTCTATTAATGTAAGTCTGCATGGAGCAAACCAGCTAAGAGCCATTACCCTGGATTTAGCAGTGTGAATCTCAGGATGAATACCAATATAGTAGATGATCTTGTAACTTCTCCTGTGGCTGAAGATGTACCATCAGCCTCCAACAACAACACCTTAACACCTGTTGTCACAGATTCAGTTATGTAGCAGGTGTATTTCATACAATGAATAGGCAATGTCACATCTTTTCTACAATATTTCATTATGTTTTCTGCCCTACTTGCTCCCTGTTTGACTACTTTCCTATCTCATTTCTTTTCTGTAAAGAATTACCACTCGATGGTGCACATTGTGCAACCATGTGCATCAATGCTCAAACATGATAAAATATGTTGGTCTATTTCAGATGTTCATATGCATTGGTAAAAGTACTACCTACACCACTATTCCAACCCACCAACACATATGCAAAGAAAACAATTGAAGTCATTACATGATGCTATTGTCAAAGCTGGTACCATGTATATCAAAAAGTGGAGTGTGATCATGTATTAATGAGCTAAATGCATGAACACCCCCCCAACAGAGTTAATGAAGCAACAGTTATGTATATAGATAGACAGATATGTTTTGAGTACATAATGAACAACAGTTTGTATTGAGTATCCTAGAAAATACTTGATACTCAACTGACTGTGTGGAACATGTGTTAAAACAGTGATATATTCCTTTGTTTTGAAGCACATGGTACTGGCTTCCATTAAAGCTGTGTTATCATTTTTGCACATTGTTGTGTGATGTGCAGCAGCATGCAGCAACGCATTAATGAAAATAAATGGGGAAGATATGACAGAGAAAGCAGGGTGAACTTGAAATAGCATGTTTTCCTACCAATTTTGGTTACAGAGAGTGCACACTATCTACATTCTGATACATTCAAAAAAGCTGCGTGCCACATACCATTACAAAAACACAGTAAAACAGGTGCATTGGTTTGCATGATGGTAAGCAGCATGCACCTTTTTTAAATGCATACAAAAATAACTTTCAACCAGTGCTATTCTACAGTTATTCTGTTAGACTAACACTTTATTTGTATAAGCTGCAATGTCACAGCATTATAAAGAAAGTATGCATACCCTTAACTAGAACCCAGGACTATCTTCACTGCAGTCCAACACTCTACATATGTTGTCACAAGACATGTTTACCTGTAGTCTGTATTTTAAAATTCATGGTTAATTAGATGGTATGCGGGCAGCATGTCCCCATTTACTGGGTTTTTGCGATGCCCAGCCGTGCCAAGAAATAGCAATTGAAAGCATTTGGTTTCTATTTTTAGATGCCTGGGTCATGTCTGCTACACAGGTGGTCCTGTTGCACAAATGCAGTAAGCATCGCCAAATGCCATGTAAACATGGTATAAATTAAAAAAAAAAGAAAAGGAGAAAAATCACATTATATAGATATAACTATTTCTGACAGTCTTTCCATAGTTTTGGCTGGTATATTTCTGGTGTTCCTAATAAAATTTGTGGTTTTGAAATAATCATTTGGGATGAATGGCAATGAATACACACAGATGGTTTTGTATAGGACTAGGAGGTTAGGAGCTATGGGGGCGGGTTGCCAGTGCTCTCATGGATTAATTATCTGTATTGTTCTATGAGCTTTCCTGGCCAACACTACTGGTGCATACCACAAAACCTCAGGCGCACTGCACAACATTAATATGCATTGTGCATTGCCAAGACCACATAGCGGCCGTGAACATGAACACACTCCAAGTAGGCTGTACATGGAGTCTACACAGAGTTTATTGAATCCTGTTGTATAGTTTTATTTGCATTGTTGACATCCTTTGTTACTCATTGGACTGGATTACAAAAAGTACAGGGTAGTATAGCAGAGGGTGTCCACTGCTCTGTAATGCTATCTTGATACTCTGCCTTGGTATTCAGTCCAAATATATTATTATAGCTCAGCACACATGTTAAACATAGTCTTTCAATATCATTTTAATGTACTATGCCTACTATGCAAGGAGAATATAAGATTCCCTAATGTTTCCATTAATGAGCCTCATTACTGATTCCTCACAAAATCAAACAAAGGCGAAGCCCAGCCAGTAGCCTCCAAGTTCATCTGAACCAGCCATGCCACAACTCCACCTGTATGTCAATACCAGTACTCCAGACATTTATCCCACCTGTTATAGCAGTGCTAACCTACTGATAGAGCTACAAGTCCACGTCCCCAAAACTCTATGGCACCACAGCATTATTTATATTTTGGACATGGGAATGCATGTATGACAGATTAAAATTCAGTCAGGCAGTTCTCCAATCAGACACTACACTGGCTATACGCTGAGGGCTATGTTAATGAAGTGTTGCTCAAAATACACTAGCAATTTTACATTTCAGTTGTCCCAGACCCTAAAAGATTACATTTTTTGGTGCAGTAGAGCTTATTTGGGGTTACAACTATGTACTCCCTGCAGTACCATTTTGCACATACTGGTGTTATACCTCATAGCTAGAGTTAGGCACCCCTGAAACCTGCGGCAGTGGGGAGCCCCCAATTACTTACCTGCAAATAAGGGCCCCCATTCAGCATCCGCGGGTTACTCCGATGGTCCGACCGGCATTTACTTTGCTTCGGCTCAGCTCCTCGTGGACATCTAGCTGCTCCATCATCACGAAAATTCGAACTGTGTTTCCAGTTTTTTTTTTTTGATTCGTTGGCAAGCTGCACTCAATCAGGTCCGCTCGCTGAAACAAAGGATCTGATTGGCTGAAGCAGCCTGCGAACTAAGTCCTTGTTTTTTTTTTTTTTTAAGTAGGAAGTGATGAAGCAAGGACCTGATTGGTACTTGCAAATCACTTCCTGCACAAACTGCCTTTAAAAAGGCACCTGAAGCTAATAAGGATCACTTCTCTTGTTTTTCAACAGAGAAGTGTTCCTTACCAGCAGCAGAGTGATCGAGTGGGGTTTGGACCAATGTGAGGATGGACAGCAGGAATGGATCAGCGGTGGATCAAGCCTTTGCAGTGGTCATGGTTTTTGGATTATACTCTTTTTAAACTGTCCTTTTAAGGGCAACTTCTGAAAAGGTCTGGCAAACTGTCCTTTTAAGGGCAACTTCTGAAAAGGTCTGGCAATCTGTCCTTTTAAGGGCAACTTCAAAGGGACTGAGTGGTCTGAGGAAGGCAAGCAGAGCAGGTGAGCCTTCAGTCATGAAGAGGGAGCAGAGTATTGGAAGCAGCCTACTGTGGAAAGCAAAAAAGGTAAGTTTTTGCATTTAGTTTTAACTTTATTTTTTGTGGGGGTGGGTGATTGTTTTTTGTGCATATTTCTTGTGTTAAAAGGTTTGGGGGGGTGGGCTGTGGTTGCATTAGTTTTATTTTGGTTTTCTATACAGTTTTTGTGCTAAGAGGTTTGGGGGTGAGGACTGTAGTGGTACCAGTTTTATTTTGGGGCTGTGGTTGTATTAGTTTTATTTCGGTTTTGTGTAGAGTTTTTGTGCTAAGAGGGTGGGGGTCAGGTTGTGGTTGTACCAGTTTTGTTTTATGTCCGTGCGCTGGTGGTAAGACGATGGGGGGGTGAGGGGCTGTGGTTATACCAGTTTTACTTTACTTATTTTATATTTGTTTTCTAGATAGTCTGGGATAGAACCCATTTTCAGTGGATGCCCAGGGAGAAATGCTTTTTAGTACATGTGCTAGAAATATGTAAAATAATTTGGTTTCTGTTTATATGAGGGACAACATAAGGGAATGTGAAGTGTAATATACATTTAATTTTGATTGCCCATTGGTTAGGAGAGTGTATAACTTATTTGGAGCAAGAGGATTTTGTTTTGGCAGTATCTATGCTGTATATGTAAACTGTAGAGAGAATGGGATAGGGGTGATGAAAAGTAGGGGAGATAAATAACAGAGAAGGATATTGTAGTGGCTAGAGCAGGGATAGGTGGGCAGTCTTGTGGGCTAGAGCAGGGATAGGTGGGCAGTCTTGTGAGATGCTGCTGTGTAAGTCAATAGTCTTAGGCGTATAGGCGTATGGGTTAAGTGGTGAAGATTAGCTTATTTCAGCCTGGGTTGGGACATGACCTGTTGCATTGTAGATGTAACACAAGTGTATCGATGTCAGCATATTGGATTGTGAGTGCTAGGGATGTGGCATTATTGAGGTTGATAATCCACTAAATTTAAGTGGATCAAGGATATAGCCTTGTGAGACTGCTAATGTGAGTGGAAGTAGAGGGGGGATAGATACTGGAAACATTTTATGGCTGTTTATGACCTTTTGGGTAGCTTTGGAGCCAGTGGAGGGCTAGGGGGATTTGATTAAGGTCAGTGAGAGAGTTAATAGTTTGTTGAGAGACTCTGACAAAGGCCTTTAACAAATTGAGAAAGCCAGATACCATAATTTGTAAATTGTGTTATCATAACTGAGGAGGGCAGTTGCAGCATGAGGCCTGAACTAAGCTCTGTTGGGATTTGGCAAGTAAATTATTGGTTGAGAATGAATGCATTCCTCTAGTTTAGGTAGTGGGAGAAGAATTGCTCTTGGCCTATAATTTAAGTTCTCTCAAGCTTCCAACTTTGTGCAAGGGTATAATGTATATTTTCCAGATGGTTGGGATGTGTACTGCTCAGTAATGGATCTTTTAAGTATTCAGGATGAGAACTGGCTTCAGCTGCTACTTTTTGAAACTGTTGGTAGATTGTCAACTGAATTTGCAGTAGATTTTGAGTTTTTTTACACATTTGTTAATCACTGTTCTGCTATCTAGGTTTATAGTACTGTTTTGCACTATCCCTGATGTTACACCTTGTTCTGCATTTTTTTTGGCTGTTTGAATTGTGCTGAGAGGTTAGGAGGTTGATGGGGTATGTACGTTGCTTAAAATGCATAATGTTGGGAGGGTAGTTTGCAGCTGTGAGAATGTTGCTGCTGAAGGCATAGATGTTTTGAATGTATACTAATGTAAGCCTTGTTACACTATTGCATATAACTGCAATGTTCTACTCACTGATGCAATGACTGCAACTTTTTTGTTGTCTGTAGTTAATGTGTTGAAAGTTTGGGAGTGTGGTTAGGGCCTGCGAGAATGTTGCAGTGTTCAGTGTTTGACTGGAGCCTTTTTAATGGGAGTCATGTACTGTATAAGGACATTGTTAATGCTACGCCTATAGTTAAACACTCGAAAAAATAAAATATATTCCAAAACACCAACATCGCTGAACAAAGTAACAGCCAGACTGTGATAAGTGAATTTGTTTAATCAATTCTGGTACCTCGGCCTTCGCCTTCTCATGGAATAAATCTGATACACAATACAGTCACTTATAAATCATCCCAAAACATTTGCATGAATAATTTGTTTCAATAAAACAATTAAATATTTAACTTCTTAAAGCCACAAATGCTTTCCCTAAAAACTTGTTTTAAACAGCATACATTATTAAACATATCCTAAATAAACCATTTCTTAAATAGAATGTTTCATAAATAAAATACTATTGTTATACAAAATTTATAATTTTAAATTTTGTAATTTTATATCTTTAAATTCATCCCATTTGGAAAAAGAGTATTATAATTTATAATAAATCTAGATTCCATTTCCAACAACCTATTATGGAAACCTGAATTGTTATCACCCACATCACATTCTAGTATTCTTAGGAAAGTAGTATTGTCACTGTGGCCTACCGTTGTTGGAGATGATAAGGTAGGAAAACTGTTTCCTAACACAGTAACATTTTCCTATGGTAGATTTCAAAACTTGAAGGAAATATTAAACACTAGAAGCAAGGTAACAAGGAACAGAAAGGTAGGGACTTACCACTGTGGGAGATGTAAGGTATGTGCTAGAGTCAGAAATTTAGATGGAACAAGAATTAATAACGTGAGATATAATGCTTTGGAATTCTTCAACTGTAATTCTTCTAGGGTGGTTTATATCATAGGGTGCAATTGTGCAACCCAGAAATGGTATATTGGGCAAACTAGAAGGAGAGTCAAGCTTAGAATTCTCAAGCATTTGGGAGACATCAGAAATAGGAGGTTTGAAAGTCCGGTGGCCAGTCATTTTTGTGAACAGCATGGGGAATTTTCTGATGGACTAGTTTTTTGTGTTTTAGGTAAACCAAATGATGTGGGTGATAACAATTCGGGTTTCCATAATAGGTTGTTGGAAATGGAATCTAGATTTATTATAAATTATAATACTCTTTTTCCAAATGGGATGAATTTAGAAATATAAAATTACAAAATCATAAAATTATATAATCATAAAATTACAAAATCATAAAATTATAAATTTTGTATAACAATAGTATTTTATTTATGAAACAGTCTATTTAAGAAATGGTTTATTTAGGATATGTTTAATAATGTATGCTGTGGGTTGTCTTAATGCAACATTGGTATTAAGTGTCAGTCAATGTGTGTACCTGTGATTAGCTACTGTACTGTAGTACAGAAGTTTATCATAATGTAACCTTGGTACTAAATGCCAGTCTGTGGCTTGGCACATCGTCTTAATAATCTAAATGTAGTGACACTTGTGGTTAAATGGTGCTGGATGAGCTTGACAGGGAAGGAGGTGCAATGGCAATGTGGTCACGCTTGATGTTCTCTTGAGTAGGGCCCCTAACTTCAAACTTGCTGGGGGCCCCCAAAATACTAGCACCAGCCCTGTATACCTCAACAGCAAGTTGAAGGTGAATGGGTTACTCCATTAGAGATTTTACAGCAGCGTTCATCACCGATGTAAAAATACTAAGTTGTAATGCAGTAAGCTTGATACCCATTACAGCTGCATCTTGAACAATATAGCATCTGGTCAACTGCACCATCATGACCAAACAGAATGCTAGACTTCTTTACTGCAAAATGGTTTGAACTATTTTTCACACTGCACTTTATCACAATAGATTTATTCTGCTTATTTTAGCAACCATTTCATTTTAATTTTATACACATCATATCCTCAGGAAGCTCCTTCAAATAAATGCTACCGAATTCTGCTGCTCTTCATACAGTCACAATTTTTCAATACTTATTTCAAATTCTTTCAGAAATTTGCTCCCTGCTTAATCATTTATTATGACAAATCAACTGGTAAACAAAAACAAATCAAAATCCAAAAAAAAAATATCCATCTAGAGCACCAAGTCAGAAAATAAAGCCCAAACACTGTATGTATGTTGTAAAACAAAACCGTTTAATTGAAGCGCTGTTCGTTGCTGTTATACAGCAACTTCCTCAGAAAAAGGAAGATTTTTTACTGTATATACATATTTTTATTGTTTTATAGTAGGGTTAAAGTAACATTCAGTTTAACTTACTTCAGTTAAACCTCATTAATTCACGAGGATTAATTGTTGTGACGTGTTTACCAGCTGATGTGAGCATCATGTGATCGAGTTTATTATTCAAATAGTGTTGTTTGATACTTTGAAAAAAAATTTTCTGAGGAAGTTGTTGTATAACAGCAAAGAAAAGCGCTTCAATTAAACGGTTTTGTTTTACAACATACATACGGTGTTTGGGCTTTATTTTCTGACTCTGTGCTCTAGCTGGATATTTTTTGGGGGGTTTTAATCATTTATTATGCCATAGACAATTCTGTCACCTAGCAAATAATCGTGCAGTGGTCCAGAATCACAATCATTCCTACATTATTGCATTGTGGCTTATTTTATCAGTAAGTTGCATTAATTTTGAAAATATTGATCATTTTATTGTTTGCAGTTAAGTTCCAGTTTAAGGTAATTTTTGTTATGTTTTACTGTGTATTTTATTGTTTTTTTAAACTCATCATTTGTTCACTCACTTATGCATATAAGAACATATGAACAACACTAATTAAGTGATCATACAGATGATAAGATACCAGCTATAGAAGCCTTTAAGTAGATACACATAAAGATTCTTCCCATCCTTTTCAAAGACTCATTAGTGCTCACCCCAAAAATCAAGCAGAGACATACATGATAACCGCAGAAGAAATTTGCACCTACTCATTCATTAATCCTGAAGTAAATCTGTGCCTACACATCCTATCATTAAGAATGGTCTTAAAGGAGGCCTATGCAGTACTTTGTTTGACCTGCAGTAGTAAATTATTCCATAGACTAGGAATGCACTGAGTTAGGAACCTATTCTTCCAACCAGTCTTGTTTATTTACTGGTGTAGATTTACATCTCTAATGTGGGTGTTTGTAGAGGCACTGGTTTTGCAAAGAAAAAGGAGGTCAAATAGGATTAGATCTTTTATGCAAGACACAGGTCACTTCGGAGCAGCCGTCAGGTTACTGAGAAAAAGGAGAGCCTTGCTGTTCTATCACAATTGTGCAAGTATTTAAGGCCTTTAATTTTCTTGCTAGAAATCTTTGTGGCCTTTCCAGTTGAGCAGTATAATTAGATTAGTACTTACTAAGGGGTGCATTGTATTCAATGATAGGTCTGATAAGGGAAAAGTTCAGTGGCAGGATGACCACTTTGGATTTTGAAGATGACCTCTTGGAAACTAACTGAACCAGGCAGAAGGATTTTGCGACTATGGTGGAACATGATCAAATGAGAGAGAGAGAGACAGAGCATTGTCCACAAAAGTGTCTACCTCTCTTATGATTGTATCTATCTAAAAAGGACTACTATTTATAACATATGAGGTGAGAACAGATTTATTTCAGAGCACTACTGTACTGCATGTTTTTCGTATTTATCTTGAGACCATTTTTGATACACCAAGAATGTACATAGTGCATCCCTTGATAGAGCTGTTTAGTGTCAGTAAATGTGTGGCTAACAGTTTCTAGCCTGCAGTCATCAGCTGACCTAGTCAATAATACTCCTGGAATATTGGCTTGGGTGTCTGCAGAAAAAATGACAAACTGGAGCAGGTCCAGCACTGATCCCTGTAGTACCCCATTAGTTATAATTTTCTATTCGGAGAGGTTACCAGTAACATGCATAACCATTGATATGTTGGATATCCAATTTACAGTCTAGTGGACAATGTAGGGGGTTACATTAAGTTCTCTAATTTAGCAATAACACCATTGTGAGAGATAGTGTCAAAATCCTTTTCCAGGTTGAGATAAACAGCACTTATCAAATGACCACTGCCCTTAGTTTCTGTGACCTTTTTAGATGAACTTACTAGGTTCAGAAGACAAGAGGTGCCTCATACTTACAAGAACATGTACAGTGCAGAGAAAGTTCAGAGGAGGGCAACAAAACTTGTGAGAGATCTACTTTAAAAGCCATGTAAGAACAGGGAAGGAGAGACAAGTGTAACTCATTTATATTACCTTTTACATACCACATTTTGATTTTTAGAGCCTACGTCAGTGCCTCTGTTCAAAGAAAACAAATGAATCATTCTAACAAGGCAATGCAATGTGAAGATATGAGATGAAAAGCACAGAGAAATAAAGAAAAGAACTTTCATATGCAGGGGGACATGAACCACCATCTAGAAGAAGTACAGTCATGAATAATTTTGGCATACAGGAATATAGAGGATGTACAGAAAGGTATTCATATGAAGGATGGAGAAAAAGTTGTTGGTTAAGTAGGCACTGTAGCAATAAAAAAATAGGCTGACTAAGATGGCCAAGTGGACTTTTTCTATTATTAAAATCATACTGTGTTTGATTTTGAATGTATGAAGAGCTGTAAAAAGTCTGCCTAGAAATAATTAAGCAAAAACTTGAGCAAATGTTTTCTTGTAAGTTGTGTTGCACATCTCTCAACTGCCCATATTTTTGTAGAATTCTGCATTTTTGCAGCATATTTTTGTTCTGTTCCTCATAAAATTTGTGGTTTTCTGGTAAATCACCGAGGACTAAAGTTACTAAATAATGACATAGATTTGAGTTTCAAGCTTCATATCCATAAGAAAATGCATACTAACACAAATCCTGTTATTATAGCAATGTTCTAAGCTTATCAGAGCAATATTTAAAATGTATCCCTGTTTTTGGCCTTTGTCCAGAATTCTTGTGCAGTAAGAGGTTAAGAGGTACACATTGTATTACAATGGGCAACCTGTGTTCCAGTGTAACTGTCTTACATTGTGATTGCAACTATTCAGATTGCATATACCATTGTTCTTAACTAAATTACCCATTGTATTCTGTTAATGATGTTTTGTATAATACATAGTACTTTAAAGCAGTTCTATTAAAAGACTTACTTATACTTTTGTCAGACCTGGATTTGTGTGCCTCTGGCTCTTATGGCAGTATACTTGAGACATGCTAGTAAGATATTAAACATGGTTATTGTTAATATAAAGCAAAATTCTGCATTGCACCGTGACAGAATGCAGCAAATACATATACTTGAAACAAAGGCATTGGTTTTATATACCTAGTTTAAAATTTTCTGTTAGAAGGTACATGCACAAATAAAAGCTGTGTGGGCTGAAGCTGAAATTAAAATAGTTAACAGTTTTATTTATCACAATATATTCCTCAGGGCAGACACTTTACAAATTCTTTTCACTTTACAGGGACAAAGGATTGCAGGATTACTTCTTATGCTACTTCTATTTAACAACTGACACAAACATATATACAAATGAATTATAATATGTGAAGATTCATATCATAATACAAAAGGGAAGAACATTTATCCCGATGCTGTACCTTGAAGCATTATTTGTAGAATTCTGTGAACGATATATATTAAGCAGTTTCACACTCCTTTCTTTTAGCTGTAAAGACAGAAGTGATGAGTCCCGTAGAAGATCAGTTATGCGGGTTGCCTTAGTTGTCTATAGAAGTAACTTATAAAGCAGTCTGAAAACTTCAAAATAAAAATGTAGTATTTTCCATATTTCTCTTACAGCAATGAATCATAATATAAAGTATTTGTTGCTTAATATGAATATAATTAATTTTAAATAAAATTTTATGAGGGGAAAGTTTCATTTCCTTGAATGTGTGTTAAGACAAAGGCACAGTTTAGAAGCTGATACAAATAAAATATTCCTGGTATTAAAATCTTTTCAGTGAAAACAATACCTTATTTTGCTCTTTAAATATTGAAACATTGAAATCAATGCCTCCTACTCAACATATGCGACACCTCTGGAAGTACAAAATAAAGTTAGATTTTGTAATTTATGAGTAAATCAAATTGCTCATCCACTGTGTTCATATTGTTCATTTTCATTCATTTGATAAAATGTTCATCAGAAATAATGCAGTTTCACTTACTTTAATGAAAGAAGACTAAGCAGATTACAAAAAGTTCCAGTGCATATAATTCTAGTATGTCATAGTATAAAGATTCACTGAAAAATAAAACCTAATTCATGTCTATCTATCTATCTATCTATCTATCTATCTATCTATCTATCTATCTATCTATCTGTCTACCTATCTGTCTACCTATCAGTCTATCTACCTGTTTAGTTAACATTTGTTAACTGGGCTGTTTTTTCTGCCTTTTTCATCCATGACTTAAATCACATAGCAAAGACAGCAAGCAACAGAAATACAGTAATTACTCTCAGGTTACATGCCATTATACCATGACCCCCCCAAAACGTGCACATTGATTGGCCAGCGTGCACATTGTAAATAGAGTTATACTAATGGAAAAAGGTCCGGTCACCCAGACTTTTTTCCATTAGTATAACTCTACTTTTAAAACACTGTCTCGCTGTGTTAAATGGGTTTAACATAGCAAGACAGCTTTAAAATAAGCAACGGAGATCTCCGTTGCTTATTTTAAAGCTGTCACGCTATGCTAAACCCATTTAACATAGTGAGACAGGTTTTAAAAAAAAGTAACGGAGAAAGCAAGATCTCCGTTGCTTTTCTTACTGTTTCGCTATGTTAAATGGATTTAACATAGTGAGACAGTTTTAAAATAAGCAACGGATATCTCCGTTGCTTATTTTAAAGCTGTCTCGCTATGTTAAACCCATTTAACATAGCAAAACAGTAAAAAGCAACGGAGATCTTGCTTTCTCCATTGCTTTTGCTCACAGCTCTGATGTACTGCAGTGCGCAGTACATCAGAACTGCCGCGGATGCCAGACATCTGCGGAAGGGCAGTAAACAGGCATTATACTATGCCATTATTTAAGAAAAGTAATAGTTTCTTTTCTTAAATAATGTCATATATAATAGCAATAACCACTTCTGGTGTGGTAATGCTGTATTTCACGGTTGGCTGTTTGGTCCCTCGATTAAGCCTCGACCAAACCACGCCAACTGTGGGTAAATCCAGCATTACCCACACCCAGGCGTGGGTTATTGCTATATTAATAAATAGGGAAGGCTATATTATAATTTATGTTCTAATTTCAAGCAATATCAATACGATGAAATTAAACAGAGGAACATATTCAATATCTTTCCACTGCAAAAGAGGTTGTTATTATATCTCTGTGAGCAACAAAAACTATACGGGGTCTGTAAAGAAGAATAAAGTAAAGGAAAGCTGCCAGGGTAAATAATGTATAATATCATCAGTAGAAAAACTAAGTATAATTATAGTTTATTGCTTAAAAATGTTAAAAAGTGGCACTTTTGCTGAGAAAACAGTAATACAGTACTGCCTATTTGAATTGAAGGACTAAAAATGTCTGATAGTAAGTTACTCTGACTAATTAAATATTTACTTTATCTACAACATTTACAAAATTATAACATATAATATCAGAAGTAGTAAACTGAAAACACATCTGTGTGGTGGAATTTGTCATTGAATAATGCAAGGTTTCTTAGAAAAGATCAGAAGAAGAAATATGTCAGCCGGGGACGTTGACACAGGTGTACTTGCAGGTTTTATGCTGTTTCTAAGAACAAGGAGTTTTTTTTTCATTCTTTCTGGAATATTATTTCTGTTTCAGAGTCAATTTCAAAAGAGGCAGAGTAAGAGCAAGATAGTTTGGGGTAAGGGACTATGCCCCATCATTAGGGAGAGCTGGGGGACTTACAACCCCATGCAAAGAAAATGTTTGTTGCTTTTTGTAACCCTGGAAACTGTGTTTACTAGCCACATTCGAAGGTATTGCATTTTTTTCAATGTGAATATTTGCATGTTGATTAAATGGTATGCAATTATTCATAGGGGATCTATGGCAGGCTGTAGTGGCAATCTATTTTTCTAGTAAATGTTCACAGTTTCTTTGATGATAGATTTTTAGTAAAATGAGAGATTTGGAATAGATTTTGCAGTGTGGTGTTAGGAACTGTATCTGGGGTGTTGCTGAAGAAATCATTAAAGGGTGGAGGTAACGAAGTGATGTTGTCTTTAAATTATCTACATTTAAAATGTTGTTTGGGGAGGCCATAAGGAAGATTTTATTTATACAATTTTTTTTAGGCTGCCCAGAAAAATACTGATTGGCATTTTCTAAAGTGGTTTGCTTTCATTATGCTGATATTAATTCCAGCAATGATTCCTAATACTGACAAGTAGCATATTTACCTGGATTATTTGGTTTACTGTTTATTTCTACTCAGGCTTTGTCTCAAGATTTTATTTTGTCAGTTGTTTGAGTTAAGGTATTAATCATGGATCTCTATGATCTTGAATTCTTTCTCCTCTTTAGTTGATAAAGATGACCGTGAGTAGGGGATAGTAGGTTGTAAAAGGCTGACAGTGTTGATTCTGAAACTTTACAGTTACACAGAGTGGCTCAGTCGAAAAGTGCTAATTCTTTTAATTACATGGATGTGTGTGTGTGTGTGTGTGTGTGTGTGTGTGTGTGTGTGTGTGTGTGTGTGTGTGTGTGTGTGTGTGTGTGTGTGTGCACGTGTGTGTGTGTGTTTGTGTGTTGGGGAGGTGGAGGGGTGGTTATTGGTTTTCAGAGTCCAAGATAGGAGTACAGGACAATAATCCCTCATTACATTAGGCAATATATGTAAGGTTTTATTTTTGTCAGGTATATCTGGAAATATTACCACTAAGAGTGTGTTTTACTTGTTGCAAGGTTTGGCCTAGTACCTTCAGTGACTGTTTGTGCTAAGTAGGTAAGACAAAGAGCCATCTGTTTAGTTACATTTTATGTATGCCTCTCCAGTCTAAGTTAAGATTACCCAAAATAATTAATTTGTGCTTTTTGGGGAAAAATAATCATTTTGTTTAAAGTATTTTGAATAATGTTAATGGAGGTAAGTAGAGGAATGAGAACAGTGCAAATAAATATTTTGGTCTGAAAACATACAATTTGGTTAACTATCCAGTGTGGGTGACCACCATATGTAATATTGCTTTTTTGCTGTTGGAGTTGGTATGTGTGTACAATTCAGAATGTTACAAAAATATACTTTTCTTGTTTCTACTCCCCATATTTTATAAGATCTCAGACAAGTTTGCCTGCAACTTTGCAACCCCTTATACCCTCTTACATCAATTCTAGCTTTATGTCCATTACCATCATCTTTGATACCCATAGACTTTGACTGCACTATCAGCAACCCCCCCCCCCCCCCACTGCAAGACAAGAGCTAAACTTATTACTATGGACCTAGTTCCAGAAATGTTTATGGGAAAAGTCAGTGTGGATAAGGTCAAGACAATATACAGAAGGTCAGTTAGAAGGGATTTTTTCACAGATTCTTGCTCAGATAATATGCAGATCAAATTTAATGTTATTAGCTGCAGAACACCCCCAACACACACACACACACACACACACACACACATAATTATGCCCAATGCTTGATTCCATTACCCTCCCACCTGGAGAGTGGACATACTATTAGCATGCTAGACACTATCTTTCACTACGTGCCCTACAAATATCAATGTCAATGGTCAAGTCTGACTTACTAGTTTCATAAAGTGCTGCTTTACTTCCACAGATGTTGCAGTTAATTTTAATCAACACACCAAATCATATATAACAAACTGAAGCACATTTCATTCAGTGCAGCCAGTTTTCCATCTTTTATTGAGAAGGAAGCACTGATGCAGTGGTGTAGAATCTTTTCCCTGTCCACACTGGCCACAACTTAACTTTTAACAACAGTTTGAGATATTGTCAAAGTTGGTTGGCATGAATCTGAGCAGCCATTGACTCTGCTTGTTTGTTCCAGGGGAAAGGTGTGGACGAAGGGCTTTGGTCTCTGTGCATCCCACATCACCCTCTTGGTGAGCTGCTGCCTAGCTGCACAGGATGTGTACTAAATTGAGATTGATAGATATTTTCAGGGGAAGAAGTAAGAAAACATATTTCATTTTTGCAGAGCATCACTAAATACTCAGGTTTAATTCTGGAATAAAAGAGTAGGTAAGATTTTAAAAAGCTCTCCCCATTTCTCCAAGACCTGTAAATAATGGCCCACACTTACTGTTGTGCACACTCAGAGTAACAAGGGGCACATAACATGCATACCTGAGCCAGTGGACAGCGTATGATACAGGACACACAGCAAGGACACATTTAGACAGGTGGAGATGTGTACAATGTAAGATCCAGGATGCAGAGTTAAACCTAGATTATATAAAAGGCATGGTTTTCATAGCTAAATTTAGTACATCATCTTATCCAGTACCCTTATGCAAGCATTTTATTTATATATTTATTTATTTATTTATTTGCTGACAAGGTAAGTAAGCTGATCTGGTCCAAGGATGTTTTTCAGCCACAATCAGGGTGCCAGGCCTCTATAATAAACAAGAATGAAATTACAAATACTGAATATAAATTTGAATAAAATTACAAAACATAGAATATTGAATATTATACACATAACAATAAACAGTTCGGCAAGAAAAAAATGTTAAAATTACAAATACATCTTACAGGATTAACACAATAACATATGGGCAAGAAAAGTCTTAGGCAATACTATGCACATATAAGTTGTGTATTTATTGCCATTTGTTTAATGGGAAAGTCTGACTGGGTCACAAGAGCCCATTTTCACAGGAGGCCTGGGACTCATTATTTACCTGTAGTATCATTGGTACACCTGAGAGTTCCAGCATCAGAGCACCTAAGTGTAAGAGATAACAGCATTGATAAGTAAGACAGAATAAGATTTTCAAGGTGTTAACGCCTCATTCAGTTCTATGTACATATTTACCAGTAGCTAATATGGGATAAATATAGGTTACCTATATTGACTTTATCATATTACTGCTACTAAAGGTGATATAAACATTGAATAAGATGAAGCAATAGTATAGTTAGGTAGCACTGTTGCCACACAAGTGAACACGATTCATTCTGAGCATGCCCTTTAACACCTTGCACATGGGGAGCTGCTCCCTTCATTCCTATCCTAACTACACCTCTCAGATTTGTAGTAAAGCAGTGAGGATGGAACAGGTGTCCAGCTACTCAAATAGGGACAAAAGGTGGAGGAGTCTTAATCTACATTACAAGTATAATTCTACATTGGTTAAACAGGATGTGCCCTGGGATTTATCCATGTGCAAATCACCATAGACAAAGTCCCATTCCATATCATAGCAAGCTATAGGTCACCTTCTATGTCCCCGGAATCCCATAACTCATATCTAGGTCTACTGGAGACACTCACAATTAAACCAAATATCCTTTTCATGGGAGACTTTAACTACTCTTCTATAAACTGGGGAACATACGCTGCCTCAAACACACAGGCACAATGATTCCTGGAGTTTATTAACACAAATATCCTTGACTAGATAGTGTACACAACCACCAGAGGTTCAAACATACTGAACCTGGTACTCATCAATATAAGAGAGTACCGCACCCCCCTAACCCCACCCCAGTGTCACATCCTCACTGGTGAGTTTGGACAACAAAGCTGTCTCCTTTCAAATAAAAATCAAATGAATAACCCCAGCAAGCAGTGTAACAGTTAGGAACTATTCCAAAGCAAAATATATCCTATTAAGAGATAGTTTGTCAAAATTCAGTGCCGATTCCAGCACCAAGTTTACAGCAACCTATGTGGAATTCTTCACAGAGATCTTGCACAGCCATGTAGATGGATGTGTAGAGGCTGCAGTATCTACTAGAAGTAGGCCCAAAACAAACTCTGAAAACAAACCACACTACTGGAATTCTAACAGTTAAACAAAATGGAAAAAACAGGGCAGCCATGGTGGTGCAGTGGTTAGCATTGTCACCTCACAGCAAGAGGTTCTCTGGTTCACTCCTCGGCTGGGGTGCCTTCTGTGCGGAGTCTGCATGTCCTCCCTGTGGTCACGTGGGTTTCCTCCGGGTGCTCCGGTTTCCTCCCACATCCCAAAGACATGCTGCAGGTGGATTGGACACTCTAAATTGGCCCTAGGTGTGAGTGTGTGTGTGTGTGTGTGTGTGTGTGTGTGTGTGTGTGTGTGTGTGTGTGTGTGTGTGTGTGTGTGCACCTTCTGTGGAAGGTTGGGCACTGGGCTGGCAAATCAACACTGTAAAAACTCCACTGCCAATCATGAGTGGACAGGTGATCCGCTGTGGTGACCCCTAACTGGGAAAAGCTAAAAGAAGAAGAAGAAGAAGAAGAAACAAAATGGATAAACCCATGGCTAAAATCAAGAAGAACAACTCCCATAATGATAGGAGCTCTCTAAACAAATGAAACAAGAAGCTAAGAGGGCTAATTAAGTCCAATAAGGCAAATTACAAGGTCAAGATAGCCTCACAAGGCCTTCTCCAACTATGTCCAAAACCTCAAAGGCAGCACACAGCAGTGTGGCAAACTGGTGGTCAGTGGTGCCCCTTTCATTGAGGAGACTGACATAGTGTAACTCCTGGTTGACCAATTCAGCTCAAACTTCAATCCTCCCACTCCACCATGCGTCTCTCATGAAATACAAGTGAGCATACCCCCAACTATTATCAGTGATCATGTCCTGTCAATGCTCACTAAAGTCAAAAGCACAGCCTCAATGGGCCCCCAAAGTATCCTGGGCTGCTTCCTAAATAGCTTGAAACATGACCTATCAGGGCCAGTTGAGTTACTTTACAACTATAGCTTCAAAACAGTCTTTTCAGCTTAAGAATGAAAAACTACAACAGTTATCCCACTTCACAAGGGTGGGCTATCAACTGACCTTGGAAACTGCAGTCCCATTAGTTTGACTAGTCTAATATGCAAAGCTGTTGAATGAATTATCATGGAAATGATCAACAAAGACATAGTCAACCGTCAGACACTTGACCCAACCTGGATAGGCTTTGTCAAGGGAAGGTTATGCCTACTAAACCCAGTGGACTTATTTGAGAAGGTCTGCAGGGCAATGGATGAGGAGAGAATGGTGCGTACAACCTACACAGACCTAGCTAATGCATTCGATTCGATATGATACTTCACTCGATATAGTTAACAAACTCATCAAACTGGGCATAAACCAGTATATAACTCACTGGAATGGCAACTGGCTCACAAACAGGATCTAGGAAGTCAGAATCGATGAGACTATCTCCACTATGTGACCGGTCACCAGAGGGGGACCTCAAGGCTCTGTGCTGGGACCACTCTTATTTAGCTTCTCTTATGTAAAGGCTAATGTCAAGGGCCTTTGGCTGACCATGTTCATAGATGACTGCAAATTGGGAGCTATCATAGATTCATCCCATGACACCCAATCCAACCAGGGCAGGAAGCCGTAGGAACACTTATTCCCTTCTGAGATGAGAGTCGGATGTTGTGAGTGACCCATCTTCAGCACAGGACACCTAATCTACCCAGTCTAACCCCTCCTTATAGTGGTTTGTACACTCACTGCTATCTAGGACAACACTTCCAGAGGGATCAACACTGCTCTTTGTATGCTGAAACACCAGAGCATTGTTCGTCAGTTAACTTCTTCTTTTTCTTTCGGCTTTTCCCGGTTAGGGGTCGCCACAATGGATCACCTGTCTGCTCATGATTGGCAGTGGAGTTTTACGGTGTCGAGTTGCCAGCCCAGTGCCCAACCTTGCACAGAAGGCACACACATGCACGTACTCATACCTATGGCCAATTTAGAGTATCCAATCCACCTACAGTTTGTCTTTAGGATGTGGGAGGAAACATTGTTCATCAGTTAACTAATGCATTAAAGTTAGAAAAACAAAACTGCACTGTGGCAACCTATATGTATTAAAGGAGACCGTCTGAATGACTTTGCAGAGATTGTAGAGAATCTTTTCCTATTCTGCATCACAAAATGCAAGAACATTTTCTCTAGGTGGAAAAACTGTCATGAGAGTAAGGCACGTTGTCATATGTAGAAGAACATAAGAAGAATAAACATAAGAACAACATAAGAACAACAACCTCTTGCAGCATAGCCCAAGATATTTACTTAATTAAATATGTTACAGCATTTTATTCATAGTATAGTATAAATCTACAGAAAAACTTGTGAAGCCAGTAAAAATCATTTAAAGAATTATTTTCTGTTATGGACAAAAGGATAGAGCAGTACCCAGAGATTTCATTATGTACTGCTTTCCTCTCATAAATTCTTATTGTTGCATTAATTTGTTGCTCCATGGTTTGAAGTTTTCATTCAATATGGACTATTTATATTATATAAATTCCAGCACACACAATAACAAACACTGAATACAAATCTGAATGAAATAACAGAACATACAGTTTAGAACATTACACATAATAAACAAGTCCCCATGTAACCATCAAGTTCCTTCTCAAACTCTTTCATATCTACAGAACATGTTATACACATTGGTCATCTGTTCCATTGTTGCTATGTCTGAGTGATGAACGATCTTCCTATCTTCTTAGTATAACACTGACTGTAATAACAATAGTGACCTTCTGTTCTTAACCTGTCATAAAACAGAGTAAAGAGGAAGGTGACAGAATTCTAGACATGCGGTATCCCATGTCACTAAATATATTTTACATAAACTTTTCCTTACAAAGCAGTATTTAACCAAGTACACAGACAGTACACTTAACCTTTTTCCATAACTTCCATGCTTAAAATTGTGTATTTTATTGATGTAGTACTTATGTACATATTCCATTTGAACTGATTTTATTTTAGCAAGCAAATTATGCTGCATAGAAAGAAAGACCTAATTGAGATTGTATATAATTATTTTAAAAATGCTTTTGTTAAAGTAAAAGTAATTCAGTGGATGATACTAAAAGCTCTTATATCACATAAACAGTATGCTAATTAATTCCAGGTCCATGTTGTAGAGTACGGCTTTCAGAATAGTATCTGCATAATGACAGTGAAACTGAGATAGTACCTGTTTAAAAAGACATAACTGCAGATTTACTAATAATGAACCTTGGTTTTTGTACTCATGCCACTTTGTAAATTCAGGTAGACTTCTTGGAAAGTATTGATGTTTGTTTTGTACATTTGATCCAATTAGCTGCATATAGATTAATATCAATCTTGGTCAATCTATATACATTGTTCTGTCACTGGAATGGTGTCAAATGCCTTAGCTAGAGTAATATAGACCACAGATATAGTAAATCCAACATGGCTTCATTTTCATAGTCATTCATGCAATGGGTGTCTTTCTTGTCATTACTCAATCCATCAGTTAAAACAAACTGCATTTCTTATATTTTATTTTATTCTGAATTAGAAAATGCTGGTAGTAGTTCAGAGGACTAAAGCTCTGACTTGTTAATGAGCTACTTCCTGTGCCAAGGTAGCAGGGTTTGGATCTTTAACCTTCTGTGTGACCATGGTCAAGTCACTTAACCAAACAGTGCTTTGGGATAACTGGGAATTTGGGCTAGCCTCTTTAATGGTCTCCTGGACTGAATACCTCAGACCTAACTATGAACCTATGACCCTATGAATTATGACTCTAATATTTCATGACATTTACTCCTTATGTCCATCATATTCTTGACATTTTTCTCATTTTCCCACCATCCTCACCCATTTAAAGCTGTTCAATGAATATACCTTGAGCTTTTAGTTTGACTGGTTCACATAAATCCAATTATATAGAAGTTGTATAATACTGCAGGAACAATATCTGAATCATTAGCTGTACAAGATAACCACAGGAGAGAGCCATGCAGTGGATATATCACATACTAAAAGGAAATTAAAAAAAAATTCACACAGCAAGCCAAACAGATACAACCATGATTTCTTGTGAGGGCAAAGGCCTCATATTGTCCATGCAAGAGTCTGCATCTTCCTTACCCTCCTACTCAGTATAATTAGAACTGAAATTGTCACATTTACAAAATAAGGAATAGCCCCAGTCAGTCAGGTAGCATATATAAGCCAAGCTGAATTCCTTTAATGGAAATCCCTGTGCAAATAAAAGAAAAACTCAATAAAAGTAATGGACTTAATAAATTGCAAACATTTGCATAAAGAACAAGATGCTAAATGCACATAGGATACGGCTGCTTCATTCAACAAACTGTTGCAGTCGCCCAACTATGAAATTGCACAATGTGATTAAGAAAATTTTACCTCATAAAATATTCCAGTGCACTTAACAGTTATATGCAGCTGTGTGACCCCCTAATCACATCCCACATATTGTGAGACACACAAACACATATGCAGACACACACACACATGCGAGTGTTTACAGATACACACACACACACACACACACACACACACACACACACACACACACACACACACACACACACACACACACACACACACACACCACTCTTTGTCTCTCTTTCTTTCTCTCTTTCTCATGCTGTCTGTGTCCTGGGAAATGAATGAAGTCTGCCACAGAAGTATTCATTTGACTCACGAACAGTAATTTAGATGAATCACGCTATTGTCAGATGTATAAACTTTTTTTCTCTTTATGCTAACTTAACATCAACATGATAAGATAAATTTTACCCAAATAACAGCAGCCTCTTTAGAGCACCTGAGTGGGCTCTATGAGAACATAAAAATCACTACTACAGATGTCATGTCAACGTCTTTGTAGCTTTTATATTCTTTCAGTCATCTATTCTCCTTACAAATCAGTATAATAAAAACTAAATATGAAAACTGCTTTACACAACAGCTTTTATGTTAGTTTTCTCAGTCTTTGCCTTAGGGCACTTCAAAACTAATTAGTTTATTCACCCATTAGAGCATTTTTATATAATTTACAGCATCATTTCAGCTGAACAGCATTTTCTGCATTTTTGTTCACTTTCATTAACCTTTAAAGGTAAATTTTTTCATTTTTTTTCTCTATTTCTCAAAAAACTCAGTGTAAGATAAATACTGTCACATATGCTCCATTGTTGTTATAATGTCTCTGTCAGAGCACTGATATAATATCCACATCATGACATGAGTGAAACATTAAAAACATGTTTGCGTATAACATGATGTTTTTATTATTATATATTACATGTACAGTGCTTTGAAAAAATCACTAATATCTTTATTCTCCTTTTCCCCACAACAGTATATCCTTTGTTTTTGGTGCTGTGAACCGTCTAACCTCCGGTAGTAATTTTTCTCCACAAACATGCTTACAAGTTACAATTCACTGTGCCATCACTGCTGAGTATTCAATGCCATAAACTCACTGAATTCATACCTCTCAACTGTACAGATTTTCACAGAATATCCAGATTTTTGGCCCATATTTTTGGCCCATTCCTCATAAAATTTGTGGTTTTCTGGCAAACCACTGGGATGATCTCAGGATTAAACTCACTAAATAATTTTGAGTTTCAGACTTCATATCCTTCAGAAAATGTATGTTAACACAAACCCTGTTACTCAAGCAACTTTCTAAGTTTATAAAAGCAATATTTAAAATATGTCCCTATTTTTGGGCCTTTGCCCCCCCCCCCCCATTTTGTCAAGCTTTGTCTAGGTTTCTTACACTAAGAGGTTGAGAGGTATGCTGAATGTTGCATTATTTTGAGCAATTACTAGTGATGTAATACGTTTCCACAAGGTTTAAACTATTTTGGCTAACTGGTAAGATCTACATATGTGGCATTTCAAAATACAATGCAAGACAAAAGTGTTTCTCCATCAAGTAATGGAGACCTAATGAATTTGCAACTTATGAGGCAACTCATCAAGTTGCAATGTGCTATAAGAGAAAACAGACAAAAGCAGTAAGTGGAAGATAATAGACAAAAAAAAAAAAAAAACAGGTGTGTATACTTTAACAAAAACAGTAACAAGGAACTGTTAGATGATGAGGATATGGGATGGAATCCAAGCATGTATTCTCTTAGAAATAAACAGAACATACTGACTGAATGTTGTAGTACAGAGAAGCATTCATCCATCTTGAAAGTTCCAAGGTAACAGAAGGCAGACACAGCAGGCAAGCAGCAGTCAGCCCATAAAAGTCTGCAAATACATTCCTACAGTGAGTTTCACAATCCACTAGCATAATAATTCTAGATGAGTAAAAGAACAACCACAAGGCCACAAAGGAAATGTGTAGATCTCACCAACTAACTAAGGTCACTTGGAGTATAGCCACATATCCAAATCAGTGTGGGGAGGCTGCAACAGTAAATGGAAAGCAGAATCACATTTTGGAAAGATAGAACCAAGGCAGTATATGAAGGCAGTCTGCCATAGCAGTATATGGGTATCCACATGTAAAGGCAGTACTGGGAAAGTGTATCTCTCTCCAAGAACAATCAAATGCCAGTGGTGGCAACTACAGGTACATCATTCCATGCCAAATACAGGACAGGCTACCACAGCATGGCAGTGATAGGTCCAACTGACATAAGGTACCACACTGGTGTACATCAGGGGCAGTAATGGTATGTAAGGCATATAGCAGATCAAGTAGACAGAGCAAAACCAGCTATTGCAACAACAGGTAACATCACTCAGGAACATGCATGTAGAATACATAGTACATACAGCTATGGGGACACAGCAGAGTTCCATAGCAGGGTATCAGCCCCATCATATAAACAGGTACTGTGCCAGAACACAGAGGTAGTCATGTACTTCATAGGTGTCCTTTTCCAGCATGATCACCTGCATGAAATCCTCCCATTGGACCCAAAGGTAGCACTTAGGAGACAGTGGCAATCTCACAATACAGACTCCTTCAAACCATTGATAATGTTTTGCCTGTGACAAATAACATGCAGTTTCTTATGGAGACCCACAGAGTGGGACTGACATGTGATATGTAGCCACCTTTGCCAGCTCTCAACACTTTTCCATGTTCACAGAAGGACAGCCTCAGACATATCAGCTATGGACCACAAGGAGAGAGAAAACACTGGGGTCAGCCTGTGAGTCTGGAGATGGTGCATGCTATATCTCTTCAGATTGCCCTGGATATGGATATTATGGAACCAGGTGTTCCCTCTCTCAGGAGCCAGTGGTCCTGCAGAACTTGGAAAGCTTTAGGTATTGGTTGCAAATATGTCAGCACCAGCACGTCCTTAATTTGCAGATGAAAGACAAGGTAAGCTGCATATATGAGGTTCAAGCTCAACTTCCTCACCTGGCATGAGTGATTATGCTTTGAATGGAAGATGCACCTATGTGCATGAGCTTCAAAGAATGCAGCCTGGGCAGTGGTAACAGCAGCTCTCTCAAAATCCATTAAGATAAACCAGAGTCCAAAGGACACTGCCAGTCCCTCCGCTATAGTCATTAAACAGGACAGTGTGCAACCATATGCAGATTGCACTTTACAGGACATTAAGTCAAATAACAGTGATTAATACCTGGTGTTGGTTCTGCTCCCTAGGTGGCTGTAAATGCTGTATAGCTGTCTGAACACAGCTGTCCATCTGGGGAAGATGTCATCCATAAAAACATGGGACTGCATACAAGTAAGCTGACAGTCAAAAATCATCATGAGGCATATATGGTTCCTGCCACCATCCACCTCACGCTGACACAAGATAAATCTCCTTGGTTGTTTCCTGTAATGATGTGAAGGTCTTCCTCCTCACAGCTTGACCCTTCCTTTTCATCAAATATATAAGTTGCTGTAAAGCCCTTTAGTGATATTAGGTGCTGTACATACTCACTATACTTCCTGCATACAATTTTTGCACAGAGTTGATTGGAATATCATGTGCGGTACTCACCTCCTCTATTATGACAGATACAAGTCTGTCCATTTCCACATTTTGAGCCTGGGAGGGTTGTGGTGGTAGTCTGCTGACTTCTGCAACTTTGTATCTACTTCACAGTCCTCAGAAATTGCCCTGCTCCTGCATGTACTCATTCACCTCCACACAGCCCCAGTACATTGTCATATTAGTGGTCCTTTCACTGAGGAATCTGTGCAGATCAACACCCAGTATCTTCTCATTGTGCTTGGCCAGTAAAGTATTATAAACCTATCATCATTGGTCCTGTTTCTAGCTCCATTGCCTCTATAGTTTTTCCTTTGCACACCACAGTTGTCATAGCTTTTACAGTTTATTAAGAATGCTACTTTAGTGAGGCTTGTATTATGTGTGCAATGGTTTTCAGCAAAGGAATACTTCTTGTCTTATATAAGTTACATCACTGAGTGGAATTGTTCTGCAGCTATACTTAGTGTGATCACAACAGTGACAGGAATATCCCTTTCTCCACACCACAGTGATCTTGGTGTTGGCACAAATCTGAACTGTGGCTCAATGGTGGTTTGTTGTCTAATTCCCCAGTGCTAGCTGTCTGCTACTGAGGATGACATATCACTCATGAGAACAGCCTTACAGTTGGTATGTGTAGTAACACACAGCTGATCTTTCATTGAGTGCCTTATGCAAGTAGATCTACTCAATGACATATGTCCTCACCATCCTACAACTCTGTAACTCTTGTAACACCACCAGCAGTAATGATTCTTGCAGTCTAAGTAGTCCATACAGAGTGCATCATTTTTGAATTGTGTGTGTTGGTACACCAGTGCTTTGTACCACTGTGCCCTTCATTCATTAGGCATATTTGTTTCAAACAACTGTACTGAAGTATACTTCTACAGCTTTATATTTTTTTGCAAACATAATCTTGTGAGATATCCTGTGGCATTCTTTTCTTACTGCTTTACACTCTACATGTGAGTAAAGCTATCCTGGCTCAGGATACAAAAAGTTATCACATAAGTTCAGATTTTTCCATATGAAAATTCTTTTTTTCTTCCCCTAGCCATCTCTCAAGACTACGCCACCCAATAGGAGTATCAGACTGACTACATTACAATATATTAATCATATCATCCTTGCTCATCCACTGTTTTATTGCAGCCACATTGTTTATTGAACTTACTTGTTTTTATTACCACTCTAAACCCTGTCTGAGTCATACACACACACACACACACTGTTATGGAATTTTCAGCAAGTAAAGCCACATTCTTTCACTTTCTCTCATTTGTTCTCTGACTCTGCTGTCACCCTGGAAACATTTATTTTACCATATTAATTTAAGTCCCACTTTAATTTAGCTTTGTTAAGCAATTGTTTCATGGCTTTAGTGTTGTAGGTTTGCAGTCAGACATTAGACTTGCTTTACTACTGAATACAGTGGTGCAGGTTCACTAAATCAACAAGTAGCTGCCTTTTGACATATCAGTTAATCTTATTTATGATGTATAATTCTTCTCTGCCCATATTATAGTCTGCAGCACCGTTTGTTTTTTTACACTACTAGAACAACTGACTAGATAATTTACCAGTGACTTTTCCACAAATTACCATTGTTAGTCAGAGTTTTGTAACGATTTATTAGCCCACATATGTTGCCCTATATTGAAAATAATTGTGTGACTTGGGTCATAGGTAAATACTAGCCTATTAAGTCTGCAGACCATTACAAGCTAGGTCAGTAACCAGAGATCAGAATCAAACCATGTACTTTATATCTGTAAGGTAATGACCTTAACCATTATGCCAGCCCCACTCCCATAATGCTTGCGTATGGAGAACTGATGCACTTTCTTTTGCTATCAGTCATACATGGAATTTGTGTAAGGTTTTGGAATGCTAAGGGATATGCCGCATCTTTCCCATGTGAAGCCTGATGGGAAATACTTCCTATATTCCCTCCGAGGCTTTATTGTTTCACGTTGCAAGGTAGTTCTCTGCTTCCTTGTTTGGTTTTAATCACCTCGTTTTTGCCTTACTTTGGTTTACTATATGTAGTTTGTTTATAATTGTTTTGCATTCTAGTCTGTATATCAGTGTGCAGTTTTCCTTTTCTAATGTTGACAGACATGCTGCTGTCACTGGCTCAGTTAGGCTGTCGCACAGATTTTATACACTTTCCCCAGCTTCTTTTCTGGGATATCAATATTCAAGCTATGTTACCTACTAGTGATAAGATTGTTCACAAATGAATATGTTGCATTAAATATTAATCAAATAAATAGCTCTTTTAAAATCAAATAGTATTTATCATACTTTAAAAACCATATGTAGCACACTGTATTTTATAAGAAAACCATGCTTCTAAATTCCATTACTTAAAGCTTAGCAGACAAGTTACACATTGGCTTTTTTAACTTTTCAAAAAAGAAAACACAAAAAAGAGAATTGTTAACTAATTTGTTTAAGAAATCTTATTTAATGGCTACTTATTGCCAGGGAGAAATATTAAATATATCATTTAAATCAGCACTGAAGCCAAATGTTTCTTTTTACAGGACATCTGTTGCTAATATCAGAAGGTTGGGTGGAAATTTGCTTACCATATGAATGTGTGTTGTATCATAAAAATACTGGTTATATTATGTAATCATATAACATTCATAACATTCACATTTCACATAACATTCAGAACTTAACAAGAGCTATTTATGTAACATAACATAAGATATTGCAGCATCCACTGCAGGACTACAAGATTTAAAAACAGTTTCTACCCTACAGTGATTAAACTTCTGAACTTGGACACTATTTGCAGAGGTCTGGACACATAATAAGTCAGTTTTTATTTGTGAAATATATGCTTATATGAATTCCAAGTAAGCAATATATTTATTACATCCACAGTCAGTATTATTTAACCCACTCAGTGCAATATTAGGCAAATAACTTAGGCATTGTTCTATCTGTAGTGTGTTTTGTATTACTTTAAATTAGGTAGTTAATTTAATTTAGGGGAGGATATTGTTTTCCTGTTTGAGTGTTGGTAAATGCCTCTGCTCTTTCTTATGTGTATTGGGAATAGTACTGTATTTCTTAGTATGTTTATTTCTCTACTTGTATGTGTTTTACTTTCCTTGTAATCTCAAGAATTGAGTTGATGCACAAAATTTTGTTTAGGCTACATGTATAATTCTAAATGACAATAAAGTTTACTTTGACTTTGACTTTGAACATACTAAGAAGTGTACATGTTGTGGTGAAGTGTTTCCCGGTTGAGTTCCTCTAACTCAGTATATTTAAGCCATGTCAGCAATGCATTTCATTTTATTGTGAAGCAGATTAGTACATACCGAAATATATTGACTTTGACAGGACCAAATAATGAATCCATAAGTTCAGTGAGGCATATTAAGGCTACAGCAATGAAGGGTGATTAATATATTGCTTTTGTAACAATATAAGCTATGATTTATTTACTTTTGACTTTCAGGATGACCATGGTCTCATTCACTCAGCTGATTGAGAATATTTAAGTCTTACTACTTAGAATAAAGCTATGATATTTTTTCTTATGGGAGGGTCATATTTCTTCCATAATATCCAGGTTCTTTTGAGTTCTTATATTGGACTCTGTCATTCCCAATTTAGTATTACTCTAAGACATGATAACTGTACTTTGAAATAAAAACAAAATAACCCCTCATGTCAAGGCACAAATTAAAATAAAGTCTCAGTTATTGTTTCACCCTTATGTAACAGACTGTTTTACAGCATCACTGATCACAGAAGACCAGTTCCAACCTCATATATGATATTCGAAAAAAAAACAAGATTGTAAAGAGATTATGTGGCTGCTATATACCACTATTAACAACAAAACAGGACTGAAGTAATTCACACAGTTGGTATTATATAATATTTACAATAGGTCAAAATTAAATGCACAAATCCAAAACTCAGAGCTGCTGTTAGTTGAGGTAGGATACTCACGCTAAAACACTAGTAAAACTCAGTCCAAAAAGATGCGTGACTTTCCAATGAGCAATAAAATGAAAGTAGAAATTCAAACAAATAAATCCATGTAAGTTAGCAAATTGTTTATTCCAAATCTTCAGACTCTTTACACAAACTAAAACTTTGAACATCACTTTTAAAACCAACAAAAGCTTGTGATAGGATCTCTATAATCACATGTTTCCTTCATTTAAAAATACAGTAACCCATTAAACTCAGTTCCATGAATGTTACCTTGTTCAGCTAAGAAAAATACTGGTATATTAAAAGTAAGAACTGGACAGTTCAAAATAAACATACATAAAAAAACATACATAAAAAAACATACATAAAAAATGCATCGGTGCCCAAACATACATTATATTATATTAAACAATTGAGTATATCTCAGAGCCTTGTCATATTTACTTATCATCTCATGGTGCTTTAGGAAAATCTCGTACTGAACTTTCAGGCAGTATATATCAAAAAAGCCATTTCAGACTTGGTTAGTATAACCCAAACTGCTTGTAATGCACATATTTACAAAGTGTGACTTTAGATATTTCCGTGTTTTATTGCTCATAGGTCAAAATTAGGTGAGTAATATTCAAAGTTTAAGAGGATTAAAAATGTGTGGATTCATCAGCGGGTTAAAAGTATGAATGGTAGATAAGGTATACAAGTGTGAGAGTTGCAAAGAAGATCAGAATATAGTTCATGCACAGTAAAAGAAAATAACTCTTTTGTCAGAATAAGGGATAACGTTTTTGTTCACAATTAATAAAATAAGTTCAATTTTAAAAACAGTAATTGGGTATTTAAGTCCAAAAATAGATACCAGATATCTAAATGCATTAAATAGACTTCCTAAGTTTCAATTGAGTCTGGAAACATCAAACGACATGACATCAGTCCAAAGCTGTTGAATAGACTCTTTGCCAAACAGGCAAAGAATCAACAGGTTTGGAACATCAAAAAGGTGGTGCCATAGAGAATGCATTTCTGTAGTTTAACAAGAATAATTGGAAGGGAGATCGTTGAGCTACTTGTTAGCTTAGTGACTAAAAATATAACTTTGCAACTGCAGTGCTTCTGGTTTGGTTCTTGCTACTTTATTTTCTATTTTGATTTTGTTTTAATGTTCAGAAGCATTTGATATTATAATCAAAGTCACATGCTTTTCTTTATGTCATGCATTGTCATAGGTTCATAGTTCATATTCATATTTTATAGGTTCACTATTACTACAGCTGTATTAAGTATTTATTTATTTATTTATTTAGGTATTATTTATTGTGCAGGAAGTACTTATGAGGGGCTTAATGTGTCCACTTCTTTCCATGTTCGCCTGTGTGTCATCAATGTTCCAGAGCTGCTAGTTCTTTGCCTGTTTGGCAAAGAGGATATCTGACTACTTCAGATTGACATTATATTGTTCGATGTTTCCAAACTTGATTGAAACTTAGGAAGCCCATTATGACAGATAAGTTGATAAACAGAATATGTTCTGACTGTACGTGAAGATTAGTGACCATTCAGGCAAAGTATTCTGGTTTCATTTATAACCTGCAATAACCTGCTTCTGTGCATAGTTATATTGAAATTAGGATGCCAAAAACTGAACTGAATGCTTCCAAATGGTACGCTTTGATTCTAACATGCTGCTGAAATATGTCCTCTTTGTTTCTGGATAATCTTATACTGGGACAAATAAGAGCATGCCGAGAAGGCATATTATAAAATAAAGCATTAAAGGATAAAAAGAGATCTAGAATCAATGAGCTCATATCAGCACTAATTACTATTATTAGAAAAAATGCATGTTAAGAATACATGTAAGTTTCTTTGTGTCATATAAAAGGTACTGCTTAAAGTAGATGATGATTTATACAGAATAATTGATTTTTGCCTTGCATTCTGGGGAAAATGGGGGACAGATTTGAATCCACAGCATGTTAAATTTGTATATTAAAACTAGACAGTGTGCAGAATACTGTTACTAAAATTAGTTGTCATTTCCTTCCAGCTTTGGTAACTTTTCAAAATACATTTACCAGGATTCCTAATATACATTAATATATACTGCCTGCAAAATTTTTACAAAATCCCACCACCTAGGGACAGCAGGCTTGTTTCAAGGCCATTGATTATCCCAAATGTTCTAAACACAGTTCCTGAATTCTACGGAAATCAGTCATAAAATGTGAAATTATGTAAGTCATTAAAAACTATCATAAAGAAAAAGGCTCATGACTTATGATCTGAAATCTGATTTATTTTCTCAAAATAACATGCACATATATATATATATAGCTATATGGGTCCCCTTCAGTAGATCGAACATATAACAAGTTCGAACCTCATATGACCGAGTAAGGGGGTGTAGACAGACATTTAATTTTGTTTTTTATTGTTTTGTTTTTTTACTTCAGTGTTCGAACTATTACAAGTTCAAACATATGGTCTCGGCCATATGTGGTTCGAACTTGTAATATGTTCGATCTACTGAAGTAGATATATATATATATATATATATATATATATATATATATATATATATACATATATATAATATGAATATGATTACCAGAATATTACCTGGTAAATCAGTCTCCAAGATTCTGAAAAAACATAAGCACATTTTTTTAACATAAACAAGGTAAAGACCAGTCATTACATCAATTTCATTACTAAATATCTATAAAAAGTAATTTGGTACTGCCCTCCCATAACAAATATTTTCATTTTTAACTTGACTGATTTCAGGTGATTAATGTGGATTCTTACCATGGTTGCAAACTTAGACTAAAATACTTTTGTGAGGCATCTACAGCACTTAGTTTTAATGTTACTCAGAATGGATACTGAAACGGTATATGACAGAGTTAGAAGAACATTCTCCAGCTAAGCATTACTTCATGTCCATGCTCCTAACACCTGCTAGAGTTTTCATAACATCCTAGCACAATCAACAAGCAGAGAGCACTCAAACCACAATGTTTGTCTTATTACGTGAAAGAAATCAACAAAATTATTTTTAGTGTTATGCAAAACTATTTTATGAATCTGTAAAATCAGTGGGATAATGTGTATAATCCGACATGGTTGTATAAATATCTGTATTGGTAAAACTAAATAACTCTTTACAATACTTATTAAGAAATGCTGTCTTAACACAAAAATAACAAGGGATTATTGCTATTTCAGACATACAGCTAATGCAAATGGATACTGTGACAAACCAAAATGCTGCCAGCCCAGCTAGCTGGAATTTTGTAAATAATTATGTGTCACTTGAAAATATTAATATGATTTATATAGAAATGTGACACTGCCAGCCCAGCTATCTGGAATTTTGTAAATAATCATATATCATTTGTGAATATTAATATGATCCATAGGCTTGTCTTACAAATGTAAGAAAACTATATGTTATGTGTATATTAAACTACTGGTGCAGAAGTGTGTGTTGAACTGCATGTTATGTACTGAGCTTCAAGAATGTAACCACAGTGTACCCTACTGGAAAAGGACATAAATATATATGGGCTATGTGCCTGTGCAAATGTGTGTTTTCATGGTAGAAGCTGGAACATACATAATTAACTTGCAAAACCTTAAGAAAATAAGTGGAAACTGTTTTATGATTCTGTTATCTCTGTTTCAGCTCAGAGCAGACAGAATGTCTAGAGCTGGAGATTTTCCTAATGTCTTGAACCAGAAATAATTACTATGTTTCAAATGTAAAAGCGTTTAACTGTTTAATGACTTCCAGTTATTGGCAAACTTCTGAGAGTTATGTACCTCTCTGACACAGAGGTGCTAAATTCTAAGTTTCTCTTAGCCTGGGAACTGAAGGCAGGTGACAAAGAGTGATGTCATCCCAGCTAACCCAGCAGTAATGTATATTATTAATTTAAGAACTATCTCAGAGAGTGAGTCTGCACATTTTGTATTCGTGTTTGCATTTGACAACATCCTCTCATCAGCACTTGCCTTGCTAATAGTAAGTAACTAGATTAAAGTGATTTCTTTTAGATATAGATAGGAATATAGTGGATATTAGTTTAGTTTTCTGCATTTATTTGAGACTGTCCTGCAATGGTGTTTTAAAATATTTCCTGTGATTCTGAACTCTGTACTCATTGTGTTGAGTTATTGAGTATTGTCTTGTTATTTTATTATTTATTATTAAATATAGTTAAACATTTTAATTGTGGCTAGTTTATTTAGATATATTTAAGCTCTTACAGTGCTTGCATATGCATTTGGTGACACCGTACAAGCCACTCTTAAATAGCCTTGCAAGTCTTGGTTACACTTACCATTTGGATAATAGTAACATTACACAGTAGGATTGAATCCCCTTTGGTAAGGGCCTTATAGTAGCTGATAAGTAAGGGTGGCTGGTAGAAGCTGGTACTACCTTATAGTCTGGGTAGAAGAAGGTATAGCTAGGAAACCTGTGCCAGCCTTTCCCAGGTGTGTGTTTCTGTTTGTGTATAAATCTTATCTTAAGTGTGTGTGTGTGTGTGTGTGTGTGTGTGTGTGTGTGTGTGTGTGTGTGTGTGTGTGTGTGTGTCAGCTAGTTGGGCAAGGACTCGAAGCACTGGTTGGACAAAGAGGTTGCTGGAGGTCTTAGCTTTGCCACTCGGCTGAAATCTTAACCGTATAGCTGTGCCCATGGGGAGTCTTATTGGGGATCTGGAGAAAAAGGGAGAAACTAGTCCCAGACTGACTGTGATCTCTGTTTGCTCTTAAGATAAATTGTACTTTACTGTGTGTGTACTTGTCATCCTCCCAATGTGCACTTCCCTCACTGGTGCTAGTGGTGAGGATTGAGGCTCCTTGATTACTGGGCCAGTTCAAGGGTCTCACAGATACATCTAATGCAAATGGTTAACATGGAACTTCGGGACACGTAGACAGTAATCTAGCCTTCAACCATCACATGTCTCTGGTAGTGAAAAACTCATTCCATGTTGTGCAACATATAAACAGTGGTAATGCATTTAGGTCCAAGAAGATCATTGTTCCACTGTATTCAGCATTCATCAGACTATCATTGAGAACAATGCCCCCTTTGGTATGTGCCTACCCAGGCATATCCAGCAATTGAAATGTCCACAGACATTTCTCATCAAAAGAGTACAGGGCATAAATAACATGTCCTCTGCAGACTGCTTCAAAGCCTTATCCTTGTATTCTGTCTTCTAAAAGCTGTTTAGGGAAGATCTATGCATGGCATACAAGTCATCTTTGGATCCTACTCTAATGGACATCCTTTATATCTGCAAAACAAACAGCCAAAGGCTTAAACCTTGTCTGTAATATAAATATGACCTGCTGGGGAGACACGTATGTATCCCAGAGTCTATTACTTCTTTGGAACAGGCTCCCCATTCATGTGAAGCAGAGTTCCTCCCTAACCAATTCAAGTGTAACTTTGACAATTGGATGGGAAACAGGAAATTTGTCCTTGGCTTGGCATCTATGTCTCTAATGGACACAGACAGCCTGTAAATGGTTCATCTCCTAGACCCCTATGTGCAAATGTTTCTTCCCCTAAGCACTTGCTTACACTACCAAGGGTATCAGAACTTGTCAGAGATTTGGGATGTATGGCTAGGCTTAAAAATGCCACATTGATTGTTAGCCTACTACACACCCATGAACCTACCAACCCATAAGCTCTTTCATATGGTTGATAGATGCAGTAACTGAATTATGCATTTTTTTCAGGATACAGAGCAAAGACGGATAAAATAATACAAATTAACATTAGCTATCCTCTAACATAGCCTACACTGGTGATGCAAAGGGATACAGCCCTGATTAAGACCCAGGCAACCTGGTCCAGTAAGCAGCTGGTGTGCTTGGTGAGGCAAGTAAGGAGCATGGGCATGCCCATCCTGGGGGTGTCATTTGAAAATCATTCACATGGTTGATTTTCTAGTAGAGGCCAGGAAAACAACCACACTAGTGCTGTCTGAGGCAGGAGGGTCATTTGGTCAATAATTGCCCCTTGCAGAAATGACAAGCAGGGTTGCTGTGATGCCCATTGCCCAAAATATATCCTTCCACCTGTGACGTTGGGCATCATAATACCCCTGGGTGGGCATTATTTACACAGTAACACACACTGTTGGGCAATATTCCTTGCTTAGTAACACACATTTTCTCTTGTGCTTGGATTGTGGCTAAAAAGGGTTCCGTTTACATTATTCCACCAACTAAGATAACTATCATTAAATAAATGAAAAATTCATGTCTGTGCATACTTCTTGACAGTGGCAGCAGAGAAGGGGCACACTGCAAGGACTTTCACTGAAAGCCATGTAGTCCTTTTGCAAGTGGGTAAGTGATCAGTAAAATGAGGCATAGGCAATGTATGGTCTTTACATACTAGATCCAAACAATGAGTAATCAGCAATTGCATCACTTACCAAAAATTTAATATACGTATGAGGCTTAAACACTTTAATCTAAGCAGAAATGTAACCACATTGCTACTGAATGTGTCCTTAGCAAGACACTATAAAAATTGCAAAGGTCGGTCTTTCTTTGGTGCACCTAGAAATAGTAAGTACTCTGTTTGAATTGTATTCCTTTTAAATGTAGTGTGCTCAGGTCCTTGCCATTATATTGACAGACTCCTGTGGATTCAGTACTTACCAAAGGTGCTTTGCTTCTCACAGCAGCCTGTGGACCATTTGCAGATACCTAGCTGCTCTCCTGATGCAGCTGCTGCCATTAGTTGATTTCCAAATGTCTATCCTATTCAAACAGTGATCTAAAAAGAAATGAAGCAAACCTCACCTCGTATTCTTTTGTAGTGAAGGCGTGTTTTATGAAGCATTCCTCTGTGCATTATAAGCAGCAGGTATAACTGTTAATGTCAGGTTGTCAGCAAGAGAAGAAAATGCTGCAAGACAAAATGCTGGTAGTTGTTTGTACTGACTAGTTGTGTCTTAGTCAGTAGATTTGTCCCATTCTTGCAAACCAGGCTCAATGAAATAACTGAGAAGATATACAAAGCTCTTTAAGGCATTAGCACACAATGCACAGACTCTGAGAGGTTTCGTTCAGTTCGTTTCCATTCGGTTCAGATTTACTATGTTAAATGAGGCCATAATAATGAAGCTTAAAAGAGTTGCATATTTGTCATGGTTAGAAACTTCACTTACAAGATGTAATAATTCAAAAGACAATTATTAAAAATAAAATGGAAAAAATGAAGAAAAAACATCTTTTTGTTTCTTTATTTCATTCTTTCTGTACTATTTATGACCCTTAATGTTTTGGTTGGCTCAGTGACAGCATGGAGGCATCATCATTGTCATCATCTTCATTATCATCATCATCATCATCATCATCACCAACATCAACAACACCCTTTTCCTGCCTTTACATGGGGTTGGGGTTTCATATTAACTGTCACCATTTCAGAGCCACTGCCTGACTTTCTTTGACAATCGTATCTGACCATCACGGGTCATCTCATGCAATTTATCAGTTTCTGGTTGGATGCCCCTTTCCCCTTTTGTCTTCCTCCTGTCTCTCCTATATCTTATTTCCCAAATCATCTTCTGCTTTCCTGCACATATGTCTGAACTACCATTTGCTATTCTCCTTGCTCTTCTGTGCAAATGGGGCTGTGCTGGCTTCTACTCTGTTGTCCTCATGTCTTTGTCTGTCCCACAAATGTGTGAATCCTACTACCCACCTCAGACACATCCTCTCCATCGCCTCAAGTTTCCTCAGCTGCTGTGACTTCACTGCAAAGGTTTCTGTGTCATACAGAAGCCATAGTCAAACCAGTGTTTTGTACATCTTATTTATAATAGTTGGCATTCTGCTGTCTCACACTACCCCTGAAACCTTCTGCCAGTTGGCTCTGGCACTACCAATTCCTGGTGTGATCTCCTCATTCAGATTTCCTTCTCCTCAACCACATCTCCCAGATAATTGAAGCAGTTAGGCTGTTCCCATGTGCCTTCAGTTTGACATTCCAGTCTTCTATCATTTGTTGAAGTTCCTGTTCAAGATCCTTGCAATGTCACATCATCTGCATGCAGCAGCTTTATTGATTGCTCCCCTCTGATCTCTTCGCTAATGTAGTCCATCACCAGTATGAACCAGAGGGGATTCAGAGCTGAACCCCAATAGGCACCCATTCCCACTGGAAAACCATCTGAATACTGCTTGTACTTATTCCATTAGGTCCTTGAACGTAGCCTGTACTAATTCTACCAATGTTTTTAAAACATCAGACCATTATACACTTCCCAAATAAGATTTTTTGGACCTTGTCACATGCTTTATTCCAGGCTAAGACTGTCCAATTGGACTCTTTACACTTCACCAACTTCTCTTTCCTCTTCTCCAGCTTCTTCTCCACTATCTGTGTCACTGCAAACCTCAGGTCTGTTTTAGTGCATTCTAATCTAAATCTGAGCTAATAACCTCCCATCTTATTTTCTACTACACTGCATATTTTTATCAATCACCCCAACTCTTTTTTTTTAGCGTGGTCAGAGTTTAATGTTTGTACTATCTACAACTCTAAATGTCCCCGGTATTCTTGCATGCTGGCACTAGAATTCTTATTCTTTAGTCATCTGCAATATGCCTCTCTATCCATATTGTGAAGGGCACTATCTTTCATATGATCACCTTAGAAGTTAAATATTCCATTCATGTCTTTATCCAATAGTTTTTCATAATTCGTTTCTTATAACTCAGCCATCAGTTTATACCTGCATTTTACATAAACCTGATATTCTAGCATAATATTTGGTAAGTTGTCAACAAAACAATAATCAAATATGAATCCAGTACAGGAGCAGTCAATAAGTAGTCCTATCATGTAGCACTTGATATAAGCTTGGTTTCCACTGGTTGAATGATAAAAGGTTGTTGAACTATATTGAGTGCTACCTGGTATGACAATTTCTTGACTTCTGCTGTTTGAAATTTGTATTTCATTATTTGTCTCTGGTTCTTTCTTGAGCATTGCAACTCTCCTGCATTGCACAGCTATTTTGTCTTTTCAAGTTGTCAGCAGATCTCATATGGCAAATGCTATCCAGCCTAATTAAAGCATTACTAATCCTGTTTCATTTCTTGTTTAACTAAAGTGTAGATGTTAACTTATTGGATCTCAAACTTAAATTTTATAAATATTGATCTCATTTACTTCTGGTTGATAAGAAACAAATAGTATTTACTCTTTCGTTAATCAGATGTTCAGCACAGCATCTAGTAAATGAGCTATACATGGTTTCAGGTCTTTCTTTCTGAACCCAAAATATATATTTTAAGCCTTTTCAGATAGGGTAGCTATTGTTTACTGAGTAAGATATTCTTTTTAAAAACTATGTTAGATAACCTAATCCATACATATTTAGAACTCTAGCTACTTGGTTAATAGTCTGCATTCATAATAACAGCAAGAGAAAAGAAGCAAACTGTGAAAAAATGAAAACAGGGCCACCAAGGAGATAACTAAAAGCCAAAATGGACAGTTTGATTCCACAAATAAATGATACAGTTAAAAACAATCCAAAGATGTTATAAGTCCATGAACAGTTGAAATTGGACTCTCTTACAGTTTCTTATAGTCCAGGAATTATTCAGTTCATAAAACAACACTGAAATGAACTGCAGTCACAAGACCAATAGCCCATTAGCAATCCATCATATAAACAATGAAGGAAAAAATTGTTAAAGATGTCCAAATAAAAGTTGAAATAAAATCCACAAAATGTCAAAAATCACCAAAACAGTTTCAAAATTATGAGTGCTTTCATCTTCAATGTTGAAAACTTCCTCAGATGGGTTCGGACACCAGCCAAACCCCTTTATATAGGCCAATAAAACAACAAATTTTATTCATATGATTGATACGCCCCTTTATTAAAATAAGATCATTGGTTAGAAAAGAACCACCTACATATTTTGTCAGCAATTTTCATTCATTCACTATCTTTCCAGCACCTTCATTTTAAGTAGACAGAAAATAGAGACAGATTTGTTAAGCAAAAAAATATATATGGTAGCAGGATAAAGGTTGATAAGACAAAAAAGAATAAAAGAAATGAAGAAATACCAAACCAACAGGCTAAAATCCAGGAACTTTAATAAATGTATCCAAAAGAGTGGTAAGCGCTTTCACGGTGACCATACCGCTTCATCAGACAACATTAACTAAGAAATACAAGTCTTTTATACAAGGTGTGACCAATAAAAAGCCCTTAATTATGATGTCATCAAAAAGTTACAATTTTTTTAAAAGAGCACATACTGCAGAAAACACATTCATATATCATGAATAAAAACAGCTATAAAAATGTATGCAAGCATATTGCACTTTATAAAAATATTTATAAAAATAAAACATATTATTTATGTCTAAGTCTATGTCCTTTCAGGGAGGGTTTCAGTGAGGGAAAAAAAAACATTTAGACCAGGTGTTTTTTCTGCATTCAACAATAAAATCCACTTCTGTTCTATAGTTTGTGTGTTTTTTAAAATCACCTCCTCTTAAATTAGTGTCTAAAACTTGCAATACAAATAATCTAAATTAGTGTGTGGTACCATGGCTCATAATATGTGCTGCTAAGGCATTACTATCTTTTTGATCCTTGAACATCAGAGAGACATAAAGAATAAACACAGTTGTTATATTCTCAAGCATGTTGGCTTGAGTGTGCCTTTGCTCAAAGTTTCATGTCTTTGTAGAGCAATACATGCATACTTACTTATTAACAAGCGCCATATGGTCCAAAGTTGGTGCACCTTGGAGAAAGGTGCCTGTTCCTGAGCACTCTTTTATCTGAGGAGCACTAACAACAGAATGACAATAATAAAGGATGGAGGAGGTGTAAGGAGATAGCCCTGCTGAAAATACTCATTGCAGTCTCTCATAAACAGAGCAAATCAAGTGCACACATTCCAAGAATATGTGTACTAGAGCTGTAATTTATAAGCTCTTGTGAGTGGGAAAGTGTTATGTGGCTTTTTAGACAGCAAACAGTCATAGTTACAGCTCCTGCTACAAAGCACAAATACAACCGAATAGCAGTATTTGACCTCTGCATAAAAAGATTGTACAACTTACAAGCACAAGTAATTAAACAATGGTACTCTAATACACTTCCCTTTGACCATAAATTGCATAGATCCCCTTAATAAACATCATTTATTTAACAGGAGGAGGTTTGTATCACGCATTCAAACCTTCATCGTCATTTGATGCTATGGGGTAAAACAAAAAAGAGCATTATTCAAGCAAATTCCAGAGAAATGATTTTTCCTTTATTCGTATTCCTTTCATATGCAATATGTCTGCCTCTTTATTTTATTCAGTTTATTTTAACATGAGATTATAGTTTGATTTCATAAAGTCCATCCTGTTGCAGCTGAGGTCTGTTTGTGATCATCTGGTTGGTCTAATGATGCCATTGTTCCATTGTTATGTGAGAACCTCCAGATGTCTGACCTTGTCAGTGGTGAAATGAAATGAAGCAGGTACTAGGTAGAAGGCTTATTTGACTTCACAGCCCAGGGGATGTAGGCTTTAGAGTCATTAAATATAGATTAGATAAGCTTAATGAGTATCATCTTGAAGAAAAATACAAAATGGGGATACAATGGAATGTCAAGAAAATTAGAGAATCTACAAATCACGACCAGACTTCATCTTTCAAAAGAGATGAGTGAGAATCAAAGATCATAATTTGAAAATTTGTGATGAATGGCTAAGAGAAAAAAATAAAGTACTTTTTCTTAGAAATGTTGGTGGTATTTAGGAAATCATTCAGAAAAATACAAAAGAATGATCAGAGACAGATCATGAACAATCATGAGTGAATTCATATAAAGTGTGGGAAAGCTGTGTTTGTTAATTAAGTGAGATACACTTAAATAGGATACACTTATCAAGGGTATCAGAACTTGTCAGAGATTTGGGATTTAAAAAGACCCTTGTGGTTGTTAGCCTAGTAAACACCTATGAACCGGTGAACCTATAACAGTTTATAAAAAACAAAATAAAACAAGAAATGTAGGTGATCAGCTTGTCTATATCTGCTATGAAAAATTATGATGCGTGTATTTATTGCCCTTGTTGATCCTGTTTCACCATAGTCTTTTTACATCATTAAATTACATAGATATATGGAGCACTGCAGTACAGCCCAGCATGTTTTGCTGGAGACCACAATCCTAAAACTGAAAATCTTGACTGCACAACACCCTGAATGGAGCTCTACTAAAAAAAATGAAAGATCACAGCAAGTGACACAGAAAACTTGTTACAGTACTGACATTGTCAGCTCTACAAAGCTCCACTTTTATCCAGGGAATATGCTCCTACTATATTCCCAACTAATTAGACTTAGCCCAGTCACAGAGCCTCAGAGATTAGTGAAAAACCTGGGGTTGGATTAATCAAACTAGTTCATTAATCTCCAAGACTGTGTGACCTTGGGTGGAGGTGCAACTCTACAACATAAGGGGTTTCAGGAGGGTTTGTCCAATCATAAACATTGTTATAGAGAATTCATAAGAGCTGCCTTTCATTGTACTTCCAGATATTGTACTTCTGGTGTTTTGATTTTCAGAATTCTGGACTTTGATTTTCTACCTTAGCATACCGCTCAACCTGTTAGAGCAAGAAATCTGGACAAAGCCATCAATAATGGGGAGAAAAAGGCCCAAAAATAGGAACATGTTTTTAAATATTGCTCTTACAAATTTAGCAAACTGATAGAACAACAGACTTTTTATTGGCATGAATTTCTGAAGGGTATGAAGTCTGAAACTCAAATGCCCGTCATGATTATCTGAATTCAGTCCTCAACGATTTGCCAGAAACGCCTAATTTTATGAGAAACAGACCCAAAAGATGAGGCAAAAAATCTGGACATTGTGTGAAAATCTGTACAGTTGAGAGCTATGTAACTCAATGAAGTATGCTGGAGATTCTATACAAATCATCCAAGATCACCTTCTTTTCCAAGTATTGAACTTCTGCACCTAACTTGCAGCTTCTTGCACTGCTTTTCTTTCTTCTAAATTCCTTTATTTCATCAAAACTAAACATATCTCCTTGTAGGATTCATATCACATATTTCCATCTTAACCTGCCGTTTCACAGGTCACCTGTAGTGGAACAAACCCAAGTGATGCTTCTCCTCACTTGTTAGGGATCAGGGGTCCCTCCTCAGGACTAACTGAAGAAAATCAAAACAGCGTAAGCCGTGAGTGGCATAAACATAATCTGGTGCAAGAGATAAAAGTATGAATCCTGAAAACTAGGTAATAAAAAAGTTCAGTAGGTTCTAAGTGAACGCCAATTGATTAGTATTCGAAATGTTTCCTTGGTCCATGTTTATTAGGATGAGCTCTTTCACCAATTAGCAGATTCATTAGATCTCAGTCTGTGTGTATGTGGGTTTATTATTATGTGGTCAAGGCTTGGAACCTCAGTCTGAACATATCAGAACTGTGGACATTGAAATCAGAATACCAAAGACCAGCAATACTGAAGCTCAACTTCGCCCCCCTTTTGGACCCATGTTATAACTTGCTCCGGAATCCAGAGCAGTAGGGTGTTCTGGGATTTGAGGTTGCAGCTGACATGGTATATATTCAGTATTGCATGTTTCAGCGGTGTGTTTTGATGTTTGCGTAGTCAAGCTTCCAAGCATCAACCATGTAATAGTCAACTCTGTGTGTGTGTGTGTGAGTGCATATGTTTGTGTTTTTGTCCTGGAAGTTGCTCTTTCCACAAGAAATATGTTGCACTTGCCGAAGGCATCACTACAAAATTCCATAAGCACTTCACTATTCATGTTTTATATTATGTAATATTTATAAAAAGTAGTGAAGAAATCTCCAAAATCTTCCTTCTATGCCACGTGTGTAAATTAATTTACTCCTGAGAGACAGTAAACATCATTATTTCTGAGAGAGTATTCTAAGCATGTAGTTGCTAGTGAGTGACATATAGGTTCATAGGTAGGTACTAGGCTATTGGCCCTAAGGCCTATATAAGCCTAGCCAAAAAGGTACCCTGGCTTTCGCCACCCAAGAAAATTATTTTCCTGTGCCCCTGTCGAGCAGTGCCCCAGAGGTGATCCCCGGGGTGAATTTCCTATGTCCCATCCACTCATCAAGATTTTTCTTGAAGAGTGCTAATGAGGAGCTTGTTTGATATAGATAGGTAGTTTGTTCCAGAGTATGGGAAGTCTCTGGGACAGGAATCTATCCCTCCAGCATGTTCTGTTTATTGTGGTAACAAGGTGTAGGTCCGTAGAGTGTGTAGCTCAGAGGGATTGGGATTTCTTTAAGTGGAGCATGTCCAACAGCTCTGGGTTTGACATAGCTTTGTATGTTAGGCAGAGATCGCCTCTGAGTAGGCAATATGCGACGGAGTAAAGCTGGAGTTTTTTGAGACGGTCTGCATAGGGCATCTGTTTGAGGCCAGTAATCCTCTTTGTGAGGTATTTCTGCAGCCTTTCCATTTGTTGTAGATGTCTTGTGAGATACATACCAAAAGGGGCATTGTACTCTATAAATGATGAGTAGAAGGGAACAATGACCTCTTTTTTCCTGGATGAGAAACCTTTTGTGATGAGGTGTGCCATGTAGAAGGATTTCCTGACTACTGTGGTGATGTAATTATCAAAGGAGAGACTACTGTCCACTTGTGTCCCAAGGTCTCTTATCACACTTTTGGTGTTAAGTAGACTACCAGCTATGTGGTAGCTCATGGATACAGAGTTTTTGCCAAAGGGGATGACAATGCACTTTTTGGCATTGAGCTTGAGGCAATGGCTTTGACACCATGCATCTGTCTCAGTGAGGCCTTTTGTAGGATGTCCACATCATTAGGAGTTTCAATTATGGCTCCTAGTTTGCAGTCATCTGCGAACTTTGTTAGCTAAAGACCTTCTGTGTTAGCCTGTACTTCACAAAAGTAGATACCAAACAGGAGAGGACCCAGAACTGAACCCTGTGGTACTCTACTTGTCACTGGTCTGAAGTCGGATTTGGAGTCTGCTACTTTCACAGTGTGGGTTCTGTCAGTGAGCCAGTTGGCAACCCATCTTGTGACATAGGGATTTATACCTAGTTTAGTGAGTTTATCTATAATTCCAGAGTGGGGGATGGTGTCAAAAGCTTTGGCGAGATCTAGATAGGCTGTGTGAACCACCTTACCCTCATCTACGGCTTTGGTGACTGCTTCAAAGAAGTCTATCAGGTTTAGGAGACATGATCTGCCTTTTACAAACCTGAACTGGATGGGGTCCAGAGTTTGGAGATTACCAATGTCTTTGTTTATATGTTCAATGATGACACGTTCCATGGCCTTGCAGACCAGGCTCATTAGGCTAATGGGGGCTGTTAGAAAAATATGTATTAATGTGTGTATTAGTGCTTTTAGAAAGCCCAAAAGGGTTAACACATTTATTCTATTTCATACTGCATAAATCCATATAAACTGCAAATGCTTTCTGACATTGTATTTTGTCAGCACAGCTAAAATCTTGTTTATGTCTTAGGAAATTTACTGAGAAGCAGATGATTTTCTGCTAGGTTAGGAAAATAATGAATAGAACAATACTGCTTTCTATAATGTTATTAAACTTAGACAATTAGCCCTGTCTGTGCTATGAGAACATACACAGCTCCAGGAAAGAATAGATAAGTAGAACTGCTTGAAGAATATGAACTATAATCTGTGTTTGCTTTGTGCTTGAATAAGCAGAGTACCTTGAAATGTAACACAGCACTGTAGAAATAATTGTAACTAGCTAGTGGTCTTCGAGGCCATGTTATCTTTCAAGAAAAGTTTCTCACAAATCTAGAAATGTAATGTAATATCAGCAGAAAATATTGAACATCTGCTGTGAAAAACAATAGTGTAGGCTTGTATTTGATTACGTCAACTTTAGAAGGCAATGTCTTGTAAAACAGTATAAGAATGGCTTCATTTCCTGTTACTGACCAGACAAACTCTGTATTTTTGCATGCATGTTTTTGTCTCCTTGCTGCAAGAATTAAAGTGCCTTAACCTGAACCTTACGTGTATTGGTCTTTGAAGTTTTTTCCTTTGACAGATTGGTCCTTCGGACCAGAGACCTCCACTTCGCCTGGATCAGATAGGCCAGGTGGCGTGAAACCGTACGGGGAAGAAACCACATCGGTTCTTCTTATTTGAAAAGACCTCCGACTGAATTGTCGTACAAAAGAGGCCAGCCACTTTCTGATCTGTGACTGAAGGGCAGGTTTACCTCGAACCAGGCGATCAATCATGAGGACTCAGGTAAGGTGAGATTTACCTTTTTCTGTTTTAGATCAGGGACTTGATTTGCATTATTTTGTCAGGGACAAAAAGATTGCTTGTCTTGTCATAGATCAGGGAAACAGAATGGGTAAGGTAGTTATTCTGGAGAGACTATAACAAATCCCGTGGTACCACATAAAAGATAGGAAGGGTTACATAACATTTTTAAGGTAAGAACAAAATGGGAAATAAGTGCACAAAAAGATCCCAAACTCCACTGTTAACTGAAGATGCGAAATTTATGCAATCACAACGTGCCGATAATGTTAAATACTACTCAAAATGGGTTAATAAGTATGAATTTGATGGCAAATTAGAAAAATCCTCACTTATTAAACTTATCAAACAGCTTAAAACCGATTCTAGAGGTCGGGAAAAAAAGCAACATCAGTTAGGGATTCCTCAGGCACACAGGTGGATTGAGGAAGCAAACCGTAGGGAACAAAAGAGTAATAATTCAATAGCAATGTTTTTAGATAAAGAGGATAATAACTTAGTAATAGCATCAGCTCCTCCACCCCCTCCGCTTTCCTTACCAGAATATGAAGCGAGCGGACAAGCTGGTCCACCCCCATGATATCCTGCTATTCCTGCAAAAGCAAAACAGTTTGTTAGAGATCCCGTCAAGACCAGGTCTCGAACACGGGCAGGAAACTCAAAAGGGGACATTGAGTTGTATCAAATGGGTTGAAATTCACAGTCTTTAAGTAAGGAAGAAATGTGCCCACTAATAGAAGTACCTAATCCTCAGGCAGGACAAGAAGGACAGGACCCAACTCTCTTAGTTTACAGACCGTGGACACCGAAAGATATCCGGAAAGCCATTGAGGGAATTCCCCATCCAAAAGTTAATTTTAGAAAATTTTTAGAAGACCTACAAGGCATGAGGTTAAGTTATAACTTAAATGGAGAAGAAGTAGAAAAAGTAGTCAGACAAATCGTGGGACCAGATTGGCACATGATCAGTGGCAACTGGAATTCCCGTGACGCAGAACACACACCCCTCCCACATAGCAGCGCAGAGCTAGACAACAGAGTGAAAGGTCTTACAGACCGAATCTCTGAGAAATGGAAGCCTAGGGCAGACTGGACTTGCATTAATCAATGCATCCAACAAGAAGGTGAAACTGTTGACAGATATTATGCCAGACTATTAGAGTGTTTTAGTAACCATTGTGGAATGCAGGTACCTGAAGATCAAACATATGATTCCCCATATGAGCAGCAGTTAAAGAATGCATTTTTAAAAGGCAGTATTGCACCCATAAGCAGCTTTATTACAAAGCACATGGTAGATCATTGTACAAGTAGACTACAGTCAATACTTGAATATGCTAGACATGCCGAGAGCCATTTTAATAGCAAAAAGAAAAAGAAAGCCCAAGTATTTTCTGTAGAAGATGGAGCAGAAGTATATGTAGTACAGTCCGGGAAAAAGGGCAAGAAAAATGCCCAGGGAAACAAACAATCTGATCAACGATCAGAGGACTTTGAAGGGCGAAAGAAAAGGGGGGAGTGCTTTAAATGCGGTAAAAAGGGACACTTGGCAGGGGATTGCAAGAAAAACAAGAAGGCAACCACGGAAGATAAGGAGGGTGAGGACTGACTATATGATAGCCAGGAATCACTAGAAGATAATAGCCGAGAAAAGATAAATGCAAATGTGATAGAGGGAGTAGAGGATGTGACAGAAGAAATAGAGAAAGTGCAAGAAATCGCGGATAGTGAAGAAAATTAAATTTTAGATTTGGCTTTATTGAGCTTAGAGCTCTATTTAGCAGACACGAAACCAGAAGTTACACTCCTGGTAGAAGGGAGGGAATTCACATTTTTGTGTGACTCATGGGCCTCACAGACCCTGGTACATCCCTCCAAACTGCCAGAGAACTCAGAGTCACCTGATTACATATTAGTGAAAGCAGCTAATGGACAGCTGTATCGGGAGCCCCTCTCCCATAACATTGCAATAACTGACCCTGTTTCAGGATTAACCCAGAAAAGCAAAATTGTTGTTTCTGCAAAATGCCCAGTAAACCTCTTGGGCAGGGACCTTATGCAGCTATTTGGCATAGCAGTAGTTCCAGCTATGCAGGTTATGGAAGCACAGTGACAAATTGATACTTTTGCAGTGCGATCGGAGGGTGAAACATTTTATTGGTATAGCCAGGACTTGGTTACGACTGGTCCAGGGGCAGTAACTGAAGAGCTGATGAATGTAGCCATCAGCAAGTTCCCCTCCCTTGACATTGATAAACAACATTTGTTGCACTGTACTCTGTATTATTGTAGCACACCAGGACCTGATAAAGAATATGAGCAAGAGTTGTTTAGAAACCGTGCAAACAGATTAGTATTACGTAATCTGTACTGGGACATAAAAGGGAACAGTGTAGTTAGCTGTTCATTACCCCAGGAGTTCTTTGCACTTTATAAATCTAATTGATTACCACATGTAAGCTTAACCAAGGACAAAAATGTGAAATGGGCAGACCTAGGAGAAAAAGTCATGAGATGGGAAAAACAGACAGAGTTAGAACTGTCAGAACAGGGAGTACAAAAGCAGAAGTTAAATTGGATAACACAGACACACCCAGCTGTACACTTGCAGTCTAGCGAGGTGCAGTCTAGCGAGGACAGCTGATTAGCACTCTTATCAGAAGAGGAAGAAAAATGCCTTACAAGGCATACCAGCAACTTTCTGGTCAACAGGCAAATCAGATGTAGGACTTATTCGTATAGCAGGACCAGTTACTATTACGCCAAAGTCAGCATTTAGACCACAAAAGAGACAGTATCCATTGAGAAAAGATGCAGAGGTAGGAATCAAACCTATTATAGCAGCTTTACTTAAGGAAGGAGTACTGGTGGAATCACCTGTCACCATGTAACACACCCTTATTTCCTGTTAGGAAAGCAAATGGAGAATGGCGTATGGTCCAAGATTTACAAGCTGTAAATGACGCAGTAATACCAAGGGCACTTACGGTGCCAGATCCACACACCCTGTTGAATGATTTAAAACCTCAACAGAAATATTTTTCTGTGGTAGATATCAGCAATGTGTTCTTTTCGATACCGATACACCCTGACAGCCAACATTGGTTTGCATTCACATTTCAGGGGAAAAGGTATACATACACGCGACTACCACAGGGATATTGTGAAAGTCCAACAATATTCTCACAAGAGATGGCAAGCAACTTGGCGGGATTTACCTCACCAAGAGGCAGTCAGATTTTACTTTATGTTGATGACATCCTGCTGGCAGCCCCACCCAGCAAGATTGTAAAGAGGATACCGTAGCATTGTTACAATTTTTAGCCACTCAGGGACATAAAGTAAATAAAAACAAATTGCAGCTTTGGAGAAAGCAAGTTAGATACCTAGGATATGTAATATCCAAAGAGGGCAGAACATTAGACGAGGACAGAAAAATAGCGATTTTACAAGCACCGAAACCCGCTACCAAGAAAGAAATGATTTGCCTTCCTGGGTACGACCAATTTTTGTTGGAGCTGGATTCCAAACTATGCTTTGGAATCTGTACCTCTGACTAACTTGATATACAAGAAGCCTATGGCAGCACAAGATTTATTACAATGGACACCAGAAGCAGAATCTGCTTTCTGTAAATTGAAACAGTTGATAGCATCCTCATTAGTTTTAGGATTACCAAACTATCATAAACGTTTTTTCCAAACTGTAGATTGTAAGCAAGGCTATATGATATCAGTGCTAACATAACAGCATGGGGACAAGCAATGCCCCATTGCTTACTATTCATCACAAATGGACCCAGTGGCACGGTCTTTACCCCACTGTGTACAAGCAGTAGTCGCAGCTGCAATGGCAGTGCAGGCTTCGGCCTCAATAGTGTTGTTCCACCCTCTCACATTGAGAGTGCCTCATGCAGTCGCGATTATTTTACTGCAAGAAAAAGTAGCATATCTTTCTCCTGCTAGGCATCTTTCCTGTATGACTATATTGTTGAGCCAACCTCGTATGACAATTGAACGATGCACGACTTTGAATCCATCTACCTTGCTTCCAACTCCTGCAGATGGCACTCCGCACAGCTGCCTGCAGGAGATTGAGCAAAAGATACTACCTAGAAAAGATCTCACGGATGTTCCCATGGATGATGCCGAGGTGACATACTACGTGGACGGCTCATGCGAAAGGGGTCCCACAGGGCAGAACCTAGTAGGATATGCTGTAGTTTCTGATACTGAGATTGTAGAAGCAAAATCTTTACCACACAATTTATCTGCACAAGCAGCAGAACTGATTGCCTTGACACGGGCATGTACCTTAGCAAAGGGCAGATGTGTGAACGTTTTTACTGACAGCCAGTACGCTTTCTCTACTGTACATGTTTTTGCGCAACAGTGGAAAAATCAAGGAATGATAACATCTACTGGCAAACCAATCAATCATGCACAGTTTATTTTAGATCTTTTAGAATCTATTCAGTTACCTCAGAAAGTAGCTATTTGTAAATGCATAGCTCATACCAAGCAACAGGATAGAATTTCAAAAGGTAATGCAAGGGCTGATACAGCTGTAAAACAGGCAGCTTCAGAAGCATTTCTTTTGAATGAGGAATTACAACCTTCTGAGATTTTATACTTAGAAATGTTAAAAACAATGCAGACACTTACTACGTAAGTTGAGAAACAAAGATGGATAAAACGAGGAGCAATTCTCAAGGAAGGGCTGTACATCTCCAAAGAGGGAAAACTGATATTGCCATCTAACTTGTTTAGATATGCAGCTTTGTTGAGCCATGGGCAATGCCATGTCTCAACAGGGGGGATGGTACAGTTAGTGAACCGAGTGTTCACAACATATGGATTTATAAACTACACTAAAAATTTTTGTTTGTCATGTCACGTTTGTAATAAACATCATGTACAAGGGGCGTTGAAGCCCAAGAAAGGGAGTTTCCCTACACCACCGTATCTGTTCCATACTATCTGTATGGATTTCATAGAACTGAACAAATGCGAAAATAAGAAGTATTGTCTTGTCATTGTAGATATGTTTTCCAAACGGGTGGAAGCTTTTCCGGCCAAAAATCCAGACGCAGCTACTGATGCGAAAACCCTTGTTAAAGAAATTATTCCTAGATTTGGCATACCGGAAAAGATCTACAGTGACAATGGCACACATTTTGTAAACCAAACCATACAACAATTGAGCAAGTATTTTGGGATTTCTTTAAAAAATCATTGTGCGTATCACCCTCAATCTGCAGGATTGGTAGAGAGGCACAATGGGACATTGAAGAACAAGTTAAGGAAACTTATCGAAGAGACACATAGAAATTGGGTGTACTGTCTGCCCCTGGCACTATTGAACATGAGAACTGTTCAGAATGCAAAGGGATTGACTCCTTTTGAGAAGTTATTTGGATGAGCATATTATATACCTCAGTGGAAACCTCTCATGCCCACAGACCAGGAAGCCGACTGTACACTTGCTGAGTATATGAGGAAATTGTTGAATTCTAAACACCTTTTGCAGCTTAATTCTGTTTCAGATAAAGAACAAAACAGACCATCAGAAGCAGCAGTAGTCCCAGGCACGTGGGTCTGGGTGAAAGTCATCAAAAAGAAAAACTGGATGACACCAAAGTGGGAAGGGCCATTCCAAGTGCTACTGTCAACACCCACTGCAATCAAGATCGCAAAGCAGGCATCCTGGATTCACCTGACACACTGTAAACTGGTTAAAAACTTTGAACTAGATAAAAATCTTGTTACTGTTACACAACAAGAGTAAAAATGACAAAATCCAGAGCAAACAGGAATGCAGAACAACCACAGATGTATTGCATGATCATCCTGTTAACTATACTGGTGACATTGATCTTTTTGTTGTGGCCTTTCCTTTTTCCAGCCACACAAGCTGAACTGAATAAATGTGAAGCATTACTTATAGACTGGCACCCGAACTTTAACACTTACCAGGCAATTAAATATGTGTATGCTGAGACTTTTAATGTTTCGAACTGCTGGATTTGTACAGCCTTACCTACAGCATACGGGGGAATACTAATGACTGCAGTTGCCCTAGGGGTCAATGAGACCTGGGAAAACTTGATTTATGACACCACAACTGTTAAATCACAAGATAAAATAGCATTGCACTTGTCTGTTCCACAGAAGGGAAATGTGTGTTTTTACAAAAATTATACTGTTCAGGTGGGTTGGAGCAATTGCAATGTGACAGTTCCTTACAAATATTACACTAAAGCAAATAATGCAGGTTCTTATTGTAATACAAACTATGATTCATTTCTTGAATTGATGCACAAAACAATTAATGAAGTACAACATAATGATGTTCTTTTTAAACAACTGTCTATAAGTGATAGGAAAATGTTTCATGCAGGGCAAGTATATGTTAATAGTAAGGTTACTACTAAGGTAGAGGATTGTTATTTTGTGTGTGGCAAGAAAGCATACAAATGGTTACCTGAGAATTGGTCCAGCAGTTGTTTTTTGGGTTACCTGGTTCCAGCCATATGACACACTGCAGTTTTGCCTCGATGTAGAATTCGAAATGCACAAGAGGTCACCAAGAAACCTGTCAGGAAACTTAAAATTCCAGTGGGACAGATCGGGCGGGCTGGAGAAGCCATCATTCCATGGGCAATAAACTGACACATATGGACTTGAGTGATTCTGTTATAACGTGGGCAGACATATCACCAGGATATGGAGTGGTGAAATCGATTTGGGAGCTGAGAAAACTGTCTAAACTCCTCAAAGTAATGAGCAATGCAACTTTTTCTGGTCTTGAATTAATAACTGATGAATTGAATGCCCTGAGAACTGTGGTGCTTCAAAACCGCATGGCTCTTGACTTCACTCTAGCGGCGAGAGGTGGTACGTGCACTTTAATCCAAGAAGAGTGCTGTCTGTATATTCCTTACAACCAGCACGAGATAGACAATCACCTTGAGGTGATTCAGCAAGTGTCGGCCATGACCAAACCAAGCCCAAACCCACTGATGGACTTTTTCCAGAAATGGTTTGGGAGGTGGGGTACCATCCTAATGAACATCTTGATTGCCATTTGTGTAGGTATGCTCCTGTTGGGAGTATGTGTTTGTTGTGGCATCCCCTGCATGAAAAGGTTGATCAAAGATTTTATAGACCTGCCGGTTTCTGAAGCCTTATATCAAAGTACTGAGTTTGAAGAACTGTTAAAGACTGAAATGCTTTCATAAGTTAAACTGAATGACTCTCTTAACTGCAAATTCTGAATGGAAGAGGTTAAGAGAAGAAATAAACCGTTTATGCTTTTGAAAGTAGAATAAAAGTATTAATAGGGGGGAAATGTTAGAAAAATATGTATTAATGTGTGTATTGGTGCTTTTAGAAAGCCCAAAAGGGTTAACACATTTATTCTATTTCAGACTGCATAAATCCATATAAACTGCGAATGCTTTCTGACCTTGTATGTTGTCAGCACAGCTAAAATCTTGTTTGTCTTAGGAAATTTACTGAGAAGCAGATGATTTTCTGCTAGGTTAGGAAAATAATGAATAGAACAATACTGCTTTCTATAATGTTATTAAACTTAGACAATTAGCCCTGTCTGTGCTATGAGAACATACACAGCTGCAGGAAAGAATAGATAAGTAGAACAAAGACTGCTTGAAGAATATGAACTATAATCTGTGTTTGCTTTGTGCTTGAATAAGCAGAGTACCTTGAAATGTAACACAGCACTGTAGAAATAATTGTAACTAGCTAGTGGTATTCGATGCCATGTTATCTTTCAAGAAAAGTTTCTCACAAATATAGAAATGTAATGTAATATCAGCAGAAAATATTGAACAACATCTGCTGTGAAAAACAAGATTGTAGGCTTGTATTTGATTACGTCAACTTTAGAAGGCAATGTCTTGTAAAACAGTATAAGAATGGCTTCATTTCCTGTTACTGACCAGACAAACTCTGTATTTTTGCATGCATATTTTTGTCTCCTTGCCGCAAGAATTAAAGTGCCTTAACCTGAACCTTACGTGTATTCATCTTTGAAGTTTTTTCCTTTGACAGGGGCGGTAGTTCCTGGGATCCATGGTGGCTCCGCCTTTGTGGAGTGGGATAACCATCGCTGTGCACCATTCAGTGGGCACAAAGCCTGAGGTGAGGCTATGACTGAACATGGTGCTTAGGTGGGGTGCCAGTTCATTCTGTAGTTCGTGTAGAATGCAGCCTGGGATGTTGTCAGGTCCCATGGATGCTGTGTTCCTGACTTTGGAGAGTGTGGTTTTTACCTGTGCAGCTGTGATTGCAGGAACTTTACATTCTTCCGGTATAGAGATGGGCCCTTTAGGGGGTGAGACAGGGGGAAAGTTAGCACTGAACCTACCTGCCAGGATGTTGGCAATATCAGTTGGTTCTGTATATTTCGTGCCATTGTGCTGTAACTCAGAGCAGATCTGAGTGTTGCCATTGAGATTCTTGACATAGCTGTAAAATGCTTTGTGGTTGCCTTCAGAATCAGTGGCGATTTTGTTTTCATAACTAGCTTTGGAGGATTTTATGAGGGATCTCAGCTTCTTACTGAGGGTGACCAGGGAGTTCCTCCAATTGTGGGATTTTTCTCTTTTTTGCAACAGCTTCTTTCTTCTGTTGTAGAGTTTGTTTATGGCAGGGGACCACCAGATTGGCTTCCTTTTTTGGAGGATAGCATCTTGGTTCTGTTAGGAATATCACGATCCATGCACTCGTGTAAGTGCTTATAAAGTGCATTTGTGTAGGATTCAGCAGTCGTACCTCTATCGTCCGGCTGCATGGGTGTCGTGCATTTTGCCACTTCTGTCTTAAGAAGCATGAAGTTGGCTTTGGCAAAATTTTTTATGGTGGTTTCCCTAATGGGGTGGGAGCGGGATGTGGATGTCTAGGGTGATTAGCTTGTGGTCGGATCTGACCAACGAGGAATTGACCTCTGATGTGGAACACCGGTCACCCATGTTGTTAATGACCAGGTCTAGGATATTGCTGCCCCTTGTGGGGATGTGGATAAGTTGATCCAAGGCATTGAAATTTATGAATTTCATAAAACGTTGAGCAAAAGAATTGGTACATGAGTAGTTTTCCCAGTTAATGGTGGGGTAATTGAAATCGCCCATTATGATGGTGTTGGGTTGTACCCTAATATTTTCCAGTGTATCAATAAATGAAGAGTGGGAATCCTGGGGCATGGTGGGGGATCTGTAGCAAGTTACAATTTGGATTGTGGTCTTGCCCAGAGTTAGTTGCACTTGGACAATCTCGGATGCATTATGCTGAGCAACTAGCCTGGAGGTGTGGATATCCTTAATGAATATGGACACGTCTCTGCCTTTAGTGTTTTGGTCCAGGTTAGGTGGCCGAAAGGTGTGGTAGGAATTATAACCTGACAATGCAGGGGTGCTCTCTGGAGCCTTGAACCAGGTCTCTGTCACTGCACAGATGTCGATGTTCTCCATTTTAAGGAGTGCCTTGAGTGAATGCATTTTGAGGTTTAGACTTCTAGCACTGAGTAGCATTACCCTCAGATTTTGCTTGCTTGTACCTGTTATGGTGATGAATTTGTCATTTGAACCCTGCCTAAAATAGGCACTATAGAAGTGGCAAGAGCCTTAGACAGTATCCAGAATCCCAAGGGCGACAGGTGGCAAAGCATCGTGGTCTGTTGATCATGTCATCCCAGGCAGACAGATACTGGAGCCCCTTAAAATGACACCAGAAGTTTAGCCAATTGTTGAAGTCAGTCATTTTGTCCTTGTACTGTGGTGTAATTCTGGGTGATGGCAGGATGCTACCCAGGGCTAGGGTCATACCTGCTTGGACTACAAGATTGGAGAGCTCATCCACGTCTCTTTTCATGTAGTCCAGGGAGGTACGTCTCAGGTCATTCACACCAACATGGACAATGACAGAGTCATATTTGTACTTGCTGTGAGTGACCTGAGTGCATGCATTATTATTAACTCTTCACATGTTTGGACAATAAGAATGTTTAATCTGTAATACTAATAATGCTACAGTATTTTAAAACCACTGGTTTATACCTTTAGGAGAGTCTAACCAGAAGTTGTGTGCATGCAACAGGTCTTATGCATGTTTGTGACTGCCAGCAACTATTTATTAGTAAAAATTATAATTTTATCAAAAATGATGAGACTATCCCTGGGACTCAAAAAAACTTAGTCATAAGCCGGTAAGTGAGTTTTCATCACAAGCACAACACACATGGGGTGTGCGATTGAGAGACACTCATGCAGCCAGAGAGGCATGCTAATCAGCAGAGCTGACCATGGTATATGCTAGTAGCCATATACTCACATGGTAATGAGCAACGTTATTAAAATCAGGGCACTGTGTATGTAAATCAGGCAACTCAAGATGGCAGAGTGATTCAGAAATGTATAATGTGTGACATGGAACTCTTAACATCAGTGTTAAAGAATGCAGCTAAGTCTCCATGTTAATGTCCATGAAGCTTGAAAATATGTTTGGGGTTTTCAGACCATTAGTTTACACACATCTGCTAGATGCTCTTATTGCCACTAAGAGCCAATTCAGTGCACATCATCGATCTTGAAAGAGAAGTGTAATCCAACTGAGCGCAACATTTCATGCACTCTATGACTCTGACATAGTGAACTGACACCATGTGGATTGGGATACTATGCAAGACATAGTGGACATTTGTTAGCCTCATCTGCAGCCACTTGGGAGTCATGGAGTCCCTATCCCAGTGAATACCAACGTATGTGTGGCTATATGTATACTAGCTACAGGGATCTATCAGTGACCAACACAGTGGGGATACCTCAGGTATCTGCCTGTAGAATATAACATCATTTTCTTAATTCCATGCTGATGTATAAGGGAAAGAATGTAACTCCCCATGTACCACAGAAGATAGAGGCAATATCATGCAGGATTTCTATGATATAGCCCATTTTTCTGAGGTACTGGGGGTCAGAGACTTCATCCACATTGAAATAAAGTCCCCATCTGCGGAACTGGGAATTAAGCATCTAAACCATAAAGGGTATCACTACATCAACCGCCAGACAGACTGTAATGTAATGGGTATCATCTGCAATGTTTTGGCAGGCCACCCTGGCATTTGGTATGACTCCCACACATAGTACACCTGTGAAATGTGCCAATGGTTTGTGAAGGGTGACTGCTCAGGGACAACCTATTGTTGATGCAATATTCTGAACAACTCTGGCTGATGACAACTATCAGAAATCCACAGAATAAGACAAAGTGGGTATACATCCATGTCCTATCACAAGTAAGAATCATTTGCATGTGCTTGGCCTGCTTAAGGCACGCTTTTGCTGTCTGACTATATTTCTTGGTTCATTGTAGTATGATCCTGGTATGGGTGCAAAAGTATCTTCAGTAGGTGCAGTGTTACACTATGTCATCCTTAGGAGGAAATTACAGCACATAGAGCAGGTGCAGGAGGAGCAGTTCCAAGCACAATAGGCACTGAAGACTGAGCCAGATGATTAATCAGTGGAGGAGCTATAAGCAGGGGATGAACATGCTAGATGAAGGTAGGCGTAGAATGCCATGGCACTGACAAACAGACAGCAGCTTGCACACAGCTTCAGCCTATATTAAAGGCGATACACTACAGGAAAAGTGATGCATGTAAACCCAATGCCAGACTGAGCTTATCCATGCATAGTCTGGCCACATTATGCATCAAACAAAGGCAATCTAAGTAACAATGTATAAAGGGCAGAGCACAGCTGTCATCATTTGCACAGGTTAGAAAGGAAGCATGTGTGGATGTCCACAGGGAAATGTGTAAGTACTGAGGACATTTAAAAGTAAGACTGCACTTGTGTGTAGCAGCTTTGAGAGTGAATGTGTATGTGGATGTCCTCAATGTGAAAGGCTTTGTGAAGGACCAATATCATTGGATGTTTATGTGCATGTGTGATGTACTGTGGGCTGTGATGGATTCTCAATAAGTCTTAAAAGTAATGTAAGTATAACCCATGACCAGATCGATGCAGTAAAACCAGATGTAGCTATAGAAGTGTTTTTGTACCAAATATTTTAATGCCATACATCATGCAGATGGGAGTGCAGGTGAATCCCCAGTGTTCTTGTATAACCCTAAGCAGACAGCTTTACTATGGTAGGCAGTGATTAATAGGGCAAGGAACAGTATGTGTGTCATTATTTAGGAAGATCTCCATGTATCTGGGGCATCTCCAATAAGTATGTATACAGCACAATGATCTGCACCAGTGTCATCATGTCACCACACTGTGGGACCATGCGGAAATGTCACTGTCTGTAACAGAGGCCAGGATCTCCTCCATCTTTGTCATAGATGGCTTGACCTGTGGCCAACCTCCCATTGACCTACCTTCCTGTGCCAGACAAAATGATTTTTCTCCCATATGAGTAGTATCAGTGGCGCCTAGTGAATCACTTCATAAGCATGGCCCTAGACACCAACTGCATTAATGTCCACCACATAATCTTTCCAGGTCTGGTCAGAAGCTTCCTGCCCAAACAGCTGATGGCCATGGAAACAGAGGACGTAAAGTAGCACCTCATTCATTGCCTTAGAAAATTTGGACTTCCAACTACGTCTCAGCAGAGACAGTAGGATACTATTCTTTTTCTTGCTGCCCTTTTTTGGCATTGCTCTGTAGATGTAGAAAAGCCTGATATTAATAAAGTTGCTTAGACTGCCAAATGCAAACCTCTGCCACATTATTGTAACCCTAGTCCATATACTATGTTGCTGATCTATCTGACAGTCATGTTTATCTCTGCAGTTTATTTACCTAATGTCAGGCATATAACATTATTAAAAATTATACAATAAAGGTTTATTACTATTCCAAAATGAGCACACTGATTGGATGAGCTGGTCAGTGTGCCCATTGTAAATTGAGCATATATCAATAAAATGAAGTTGAGAAGCTGAAGTAGTGTTGAGCAGACAAACTTCCCTTTCATATATGCCTATTGCCATCCTTAAATGTATACTACAAGGGACAGGGTAAACTACAAAAAAATAAGTGGCATTCAGCAAAACTCTGGATGGTTCAGCTGTAATGTTTAATGGCAGTATGATCAGTCCTACTGCCTATAACTATTCCTCTCAAATGTCCAGAATTTGCAGAACTTTCCTAAGTTTCCTCACATTTTAGCCTCCTTTCTCGTATTTTTTTTGTTTGTTTTTCTGTAATAAAAGAAAAAAAAAGAAACACAGACATCTATGGAGGTCCACTTCTGTATTTTGTTACATCACACTGATGTACTGTGCAAGCATGGGGGACATACATACATACTATACACATGTGCAGTACTGTGCAAGCATGGGGGGGCATACATACATACTATACAAATGTGCAGTACTGTGCAAGCATGGGGGACATACATACTATACACATGTGCAGTACTGTGCAAGCATGGGGACATACATACATACTATACACATGTGCAGTACTGTGCAAGCATGGGGGACATACATACATACTATACACATGTGCAGTACTGTGCAAGCATGGGGGACATACATACATACTATACACATGTGCAGTACTGTGCAAGCATGGGGGACATACATACATACTATACACATGTGCAGTACTGTGCAAGCATGGGGGACATACATACATACTATACACATGTGCAGTACATCAGTAAAGAAGGAAAAAAGTGAAAAAACAGTAAAGTGCTGTTATACAAAGACATTTGTTAAGAAAGGTAAGCAATGTTTTTTTCTTAAATAATGTAATAGAATAACATCAATAACTCACGGCTAGGTGTGCGTATCACAGGATTAACCCACCGTTGGCTTTGTTTGATCACTCAGGCTTCACCCTTGCAATCAAACCACACCAACCATGGGATAATCCTGTGATACCCACACCCAGTCATGGGTTATTGTTAAAATGTTACCCAAACTTCCACTGACATAATTTTTCATTCAATAAGGAGACATAACTGTTCTCTTTCACTGTTACACAGACTTTTGCACATGTGGTATATTATGAATCTATGCAACAGGCAACTGGTGTAACTTGAAATGCTACTTAAAGGCTGGCCTAAATGTCTGTATATGTGCTCTGATGACTTGTATGTGTTTTCACATTAGGCTTAGCAGTCCTTCAGCAGAACCATTGTTTTAGGCTTGTACTGCAACAACAACTTTGCAACCAACAGCATTGCAGTCTGGTATGGGAGCTGTAATAATCAGGATCGGAAGGCTCTCAAGAGAGTTGTAAGGTCAGCAGAAAGAATCATTGGCACATCCCTTACTCCTCTGGAAGATCTACACAAATGCCGGTGCATAGACAGAGCCAAAAAGATTTCCAGTTATCCAACACATCCTGTCAATGGTCTGTACACTCACCTATCATCTGGCAGGAAATACAGAAGCCTGCACTGTAAGACCACCAGACTAAAAAACAGTTTATTTCTGCTCTCCGTTAGAATGTTGAACTCTTTGGAAAAATGAACCATGGCATCTGTTACATAACTAGCCTATCAAGGGGCTTATTTTATGGATGTGCAATAACTAAGTTCAATACTAAGGTGGCTCACCTACACACTGAAGGACTGTAAAGTGTAATATACAACATGTGCAATAATTCAGTCTAATCATAGATATGCTGCTATTGTTTCAATTTTACTTTGACAATATTACCTTCATATTACACCTTGTCTTCCTTGTCTCCTGTTCTGTGATGGATGTGGGTCACTGCTGTCCTACTTTACTTACAAATTGCTACTTTTTAAATTTCTATTGTGATATTTTATTTTTTTTCTCTATCTATATGTGCAGCTGTTTCCTGCATTGAGAATGAAGCATTGTAATTTCGTTCAGCTACACTGCTGTGTAGTTCTGAATGACAATAAAGTTTTCTTTGACTTTGACTGACACTCCCTCCATCCATTCAGTAAGTCTTGAAAGTAATGTCATATGTATTATATTATGTAGTTAAGCACACAGCAGCTAAAAGTAGCCAAACTTGCAAAAGTGAAGCTAAAAAGTGGCACCTGATAGAAGCTGGGATACAGATCTAAGCAACCAGTACAAAGTTCACCTGTTGCATGTTCACACATAGTATATGTACAACATCTTCAGTAGTATAATGAGACTCATTGCCTTTCCTCACACTTATATTGCACAGATTCAAATGCATGGATGCACTCCTATATATATATATATATATATATATATATATATATATATATATTTATTATTTTATTTATTGTCATTTGTTAACTGGGTTAGTCCAACTGAGCCAGGGGCCCATTTTCAGTGGAGACCCGAGGAGAAAAGCTCTAGATTAGATACATTTCACATTATAAAAACAGAGATATATTTACAAAGGTAAAAATATGAAGTTGTTATAGATAGAAAATAAGAAATCACAATTTTACAGAGTTGTGTACAAGTTGTATAGTGTTACTATTGGACAGCAATAAAAAGTTCACATGTAGAAATATATACAAGTTTCAGCAATAAGTCTATGTACAGCATTATTTACAAGGGTCAGGTTATAGGTCTACAGTAATAGATGTATTAGAGAGACAAGTAGAAAAATATGATGTATGCAGAGTCAGGAGATAAAATTAACAGGAGAGCAGTAAGTAAGTAATATATATATATATATATATATATATATGTGTGTGTGTGTGTGTGTGTGTGTGTGTGTGTGTGTGTGTGTGTGTATCAGGCCTCAGTTAAGTACTGTTTCTGAATCTCTCAGTTTCCATTTTCATGTCAAGTTGCCTGAGCAAACTTCCGTCTAAATTCTACACACTGTCATGTAGATCTATAGATACCTGAGGACAGCACTGCACATACTCAGCTCACCTCATTGCTCAGAGGGGGTTATACCTAGTTCCACATCTAACCTAATAGAAATGGAGTCACTGTACTATATGCTGTATTTCTGAAATATAAGCCAAAAATACGTCTCCATGTATCACACCTTGAAGTGAAATGTTAACAGTGTAAAATGGTACATATATTGGGATGTCCCAAGTCATGTAAATGATGTGCTCCACACTGTGCACTATTTGGAAAACCAAAGTACAAGTGTGGGTTTGTGGTATAAGCCATTTTTCTCTGCAATTTGTCAGCAAATAGACATATACTTTCTGAGGGAAAAGGGAGTGCATCTTTCAGGCCACAGAGGTGGGACGTAGAGGATTCCAAGACACCACCATGACTACAACCAATGGCTATCGGAGAAGAGCTATGAAGACCACTAATATAAGACAGAGTCCTGGAATACTCTAGCTCAATATGTCTCATGCGCAGGTATTGTGTGCACTGGTAAGCAATGTCACTACCATTATAGTTACATGTTGCAACACTATCCAGTCCTCCTTGGCCAGTGGGAGGCTGAGAACCACAAATGTACTGTAAGTAGTCCTTGTCTTACCTACACATATGAACTGCTAATGTATGCCATCTACATATCTTACACACTCACATTTCTCTCCCCAGTGACCCAGAACTACAGCAGAGAACGTACAGCTGCAAAAGAGAAGGATGGAGCACCTTAGAAAATGTGAGGCTCTGTACACCTGTTTAATACAGTACAGGCTTATAAGTAAACATTAACTTAAACAGGAAACCCTGTTGTTGTAAGACTTGTATCTCTGCTAACCAACTATAACTGTAGCTTGCCAGGGCATACGTTTTGCCCAGTAATGTCAATTCTCTGCTACGTTCCATAGTTCAGAAGTTGCAGTAAACATGTTTTTTTTTTTTTGTTTTGTTTTTTTTTTGCCATAGCTCAACACATTAAGGTAATGCTGCTTACACTGTATGCACTGTTGTCTGTGAGTCTGATCTCCCCTTCTGTTCTGTATTGTAACAACAGTGGTAATTTGAGGTAAGTCCTGGTGGTAGTTTTAAATTAAATATTTACAAGGTTATATGGGAAACATAATGCATGAGATGCATTTTTTCATCATATGTATACATTTGTCTCTCACTCTCTATTGCTCAGTATCATTTACATTACTAGTAGTCTGCCAGATTATTCTGTATCAGGTGTATAGTGTATACTAACTTCAATAATTCAATATTAGCTAATGACTGTGTGACACTATTACTTATCTGTTTGTCTGCAAGCATTAGCAGAAATATAGAAGTATCTTCACATGTTCATGCATTTCTTTTCAGGTGGCATGCGTTGTGGGTTTGATTCCCCCTTCTCTATACAGTTCCATCACTGGATATTTTTGTAAATGTCTGTTGCTTTTTTGAGTATATACTCCTATGTAATCCCACTTCACAAAGGAGGCAGCTCTACTGAATTCTCCAATTATAGGCCAATAGCTATACTCTCTCCACTTGCAAAGATTATGGAAAAATGTATTCATAGACAACTCATGCACCACCTAATCCAGAATCACCTTATGGCAGACACTCAGCATGGCTTCCGTCCTCATCACAGCACTACTTCAGCCCTCCTAGCCTTTACCAACACCATAAACCATAATCACAACAATAATTATATATCCTCAGCCCTCTTCTTGGATCTTTCCAAGGCATTCAATATGGTTGATCACCAACTTTTAATCCACACCCTGCAAACTTTCTGTCTAGATACTGGAGCCCTTCAATGATTTCAATCCTACCTGAATGGTCGACAGCAGGCTGTCCTCTGACAGAACAAACTCTCTAACCTTCTACCTAACACCCTTGGAGTACCACAAGGCTCTATACTAGGGCCCTTGCTGTTCTCCATCTTCATTAACGACCTTTATACTGTCATCCCAAAAGTCAGCTGTATCCAATATGCTGATGACTCTACTCTGATTTGCTCAGCCACATCTCCAGTAAAGTTATGGTCAGCTACTGAGACCACCTTTAATACAATAGAAAATTGGCTTTCTGAACATCGTCTGATCCTAAATCCCAAAAAAACTAAAATGCTGTTATTTTCACCAACACGTAGGTCTACTGCTTTCACATTTACCATAAAATCAAATGATGGCACAATAATCTCCCCTGACCCCTCTACAAAACTATTAGGTGTCATCATAGACAATAATCTAAAATTTGACCTACATGTTAACCAAACTATCAAAACCATCAATAAAAAACTAGGGTCACTTTACAGAATAAAAGCCTTCCTAACACCTCCAGCTAAAATTGCCATAGCTCACTCTCACCTTCTTTCAACCCTTCTATATGCATCCCCTCTACTCTTGAATTTAAACAAGACTGTCCTTAACAAACTCTCAATTTGCTACAACCACATTGCCAGGTTTGCCACTGGGCTGCCTTTTAGAACACATCATTGCAACAATCTAAATCAGCTTGGGTGGCTTGAACTACCCAGCCTAATCCAGTATAACCAACTGATTATGGCCTATAAAATCCTCTATAATCCGGACAATACTCTTGCACTTAAAAATATTATCACCCCCTATAACAATCCTAGACCGCTTTGATCCTCTAACAAACTACTAATTCAGACTAGCAAAATTAATAACACAGCCGGTGATTCTCTCTTTGCAAACTCTGTAAGTAGATCCTGGAACTCTCTTCCAGCTGATATCACCTTACTTTCCACCTTAGGTCAATTTAAAACTAGACTCAAACAACATTTGTCACTTAACTGGCTATGTCAATGTATCAAGCCTGGCTAACTCTCTCTAGAATGTGTAAAAATCTGTTAACCAGTTTACTGTGTAATTTAATTTAATCCTGACTTGTGCTCAGGATTAACTGTAACCTGTGGAACTTGTTTAACTTGCTTACTTATGTAATCTCTGTAAATAGTCTGTTTGTAATATGTAATGCTGGTATTATGTAATGCTGTATCTGCTTACCCTTGGAGCTTTTCTCCCCGGGCCTCCGCTAAAAATGTACATGCATCCAGTCGGACTATCCCAGTCAACAAATGTAAAATAAAATAAATAAATAAATAAATAATGTTATAAGGGGAAAAGTACACATAGCCTGTTTTATTTCATTGTATCTGTACTTCTCTTCTGAAAACTATTGTTTGGGTTTTCTCCATTTATTTTGCAAGTATATGAAACAGCATCTACAACAGCACCTATCAGTCCAGCAAGGCCTGCTACCCCTTCACCATATAAGGCACCAATACCAAAAACATCTTTTCCCCATGCTGCTACAGTTACCTCTACACATAAAACACCAGCTGTAGGGCACACAATAGCCAGTCCTACATTGCCCCCACAGGTAGAAATGGAAGTGGAAGTGACATATTCTTCACTCACAAGCAGCTAACCAACATGATAGTTAGCTAACTGATCTATGGCAAGATGTCTGCATTGGCCATCTTGAGAACCTCCTCTGTCAGCTGATTGAGTCATGTCCCTGTCATGCACTGGCTCCTCCATCTGTGTCATGGTCCAGTGATGAGGGAGCCCAGGGTGGCAAGTAAGCTCCACCTGGGTTGTGGATCGCAGAATTGCTAGCTGTTCCATCCCATCATATCCCCCATCATGGTGTGACTCTCCCTTTCATACCTATGCCCTCCCCTGTTATTGTCCAAGCCTTCCAAACAACTTTGTCCACCCTCTTTTTGTCTGCTGTTCCCTTCTCCATTATGCTCCCTCCCCCTCATTATGTCCATAACTCCCCTGCAAGTCATTTCTGTCTTCTGTGATTCTTTATGTGCACATGGTTCCTAATCCACCCTAAATCTCTTACCTTCCCACTTTCTTCCCTTCCTTACTTCCATCACTTACCTTGTTATCATACTTCTCAATTGTAAAGCATTTAGGGAGACACTTTTAATTTGTTATCCCATTTCTGTTCCCCCAATACAACCATGCCTTATTTTGGACATTTCTAGCTTAATATGATCAGCATTTAAACTGTGTTTAAATCATGTTCCTAATTTGTGGTCTGAATCATTATATATATTTTATATATATATATATATATATATATATATATATATATATATATATATATATATATATATACACACACACACACACACACACACACACACATACTCTGAGCCACAAACATAATAACCCGTTTTCATAATTTTCCTGTAGTCCTATTTCCAACCTTTGATGCGGTCACAAAAATAGAGGTAGCATCTGTATAAATTCTTTTTTAAGGCTTCCACATAACTTCTCCTTCTCACCACTACTTTGCATGTGTGATTGTATAGGGTCTATGTTCTCACATTGAATACGGATTACAGCGAACAGCTTAAAATCAAACATGAAACAGCAAAACTTAAGTACCGAAAACACATCATAGTAGGCCAGCATCGCAAACATAATCAACCGAGGTGGGGCTCTTCAACCCTTACACCCCCTAACTATATATACCAACTCCAAGATTGCACTACAGTGGGAAATAGGACAAATTTAAAAAAAAAAAACCTTCCTTCACATATCTTATGCATCACGGTACTTCCTGGATGTTGACCAACTATGGCCATTCAATGAGTTATTTTACAATGTTAAGTGCTTTTTGTACTTTGAAGTTTTGCTGTTTCATGCTCGATTATAAGGCATTCACTATAATCCATTTTCGATGTGCAAACATAGACCCGATTGTGTAGATCCTCTGGGATGCACATATACAAGCGATGTTCACTGTATTCTTTCTGTTTTTCATTGCAGTCACACCTCATAAGTACATCCTGTTATAGCAGACTCCACTTTAACCCCGTTCAGGATATTTAATGAGCTCATCTTCATGCACTGATTTCCCCCATTGCTATTTCTTAATGAGCTTTAGGTTTTGTTGCACAAACAAAGTTAGCACTGTTGGGATGATTGTGACTATGCCCACCATGTTTCTGAATGCCAGGGTATATGCTCTTATTTTACTTTTTTTAAAACTCTTATGCATAAAAATCTGAATTTAGTGAGTAATCTTCAGTGAAGAAAAAATGGTCTGTTAGCATCTACAAAACTAAAGCAGAGTGACCTTCTTAGTACTTGGCAGTGAACAGCTATGACTCCTTAGTTATCATATAGCTTAGCTTTGACAAGTGGTAGTTATGCTACTGTATTCTGTTCAATTTGACTTACACTTCCAAGTGACAAGATTGGTGCTGAATTTTATTATAATAATCAGTTCTACAAATTACAGGCAAGCATGTTGTAATTTTTTTCATTAAAAAGCATGACATGATACTATAGCGAATAGTTAAACATGGACACTTTGTCCGATGTATTACCTTTGGAAAAATAGCATATTTTTGTGATGCTTATATACATTTGTTCTAAGCCTCTTTAATCAATGCCTTAGAATAAAATCCCTGCTGCACTGTCTTACATGACAAAATTTTCAAACAAAATGAAAACACATCTGAAAATTAGGAAAGCTACGCTTATAAGACTAGCCCATCAAAACATAACATGGAACAATCTGAGGTATAACTTGCTTTTCTGTATAGACACATCAGAAACAAAGGTTTGAAAGTACTATTTTTCAATTTTAAAATAAATCCTGCACCCGCCATCTACTGGTTGAACAGAAAGCTTTCAGTTCTGAAATCAAGCTTTGTTGTATTTTCTTCTGTTAAACATTTCTGAGGTTGCTTTTTTACATCACTTATAATCTACCCAATAGTTTTCAGTCAAACATTACATGGCTCATTTAAGTCCTGCCTCCTTTTAAACCTCATTCCTCCTTTGTATGTATTGTTCCTACAATTCCCATTTTTTCCTATGTAGTTTGCCCCAACCTTTTTCTGAAGATCTCAATCTAGTTGTTTTATCTGTTACTATATTCACTACTTCGAATATAGTTGGTTTAGATTTTGATTTCCATTTTCTAGTAATTGCTTTTTTAGCAGCCACTAAAATTAGAGACAGCAAGGCCTTACCATGTCTAAGCAATTCTGATTCTGTATAATAGCTCAGAAAAATCATCTCCCTCATCACACCAATCTGCCCCCCCAACATCTCTGACAGTTCATCTCTCAGACAATCCTTAAACCCTGCCAACTCACCGCAATCCCAGAAAACATGTTCCCAATTGCCTCTTTCTTCCCCGTCACACCTCCAACATTTGCTATCTACCTGAGGAAAAGTTCTCTGAAGTCTACTGTGGATATAAAATATCTATGTAAACATTTCCAAACAAAAATCCAAATCTTCTAGATTTTGTTGCATATTTGGGAGACATACATATATACTCCCATTATTTCTTTGTGAATTGCGTATCCAGTCTCTTCCCAGTCCTTTCTAACCTCCTCTGATTGATTCATATAGTTATCATGCAATATTTTATATGCTGTACTAATTATTCCTTTTTTAATGGCAGTGTCTGTTCTAGAAAACTCTACTAGTGCTGGTCTTTTGTTTAAGACCCCCCCCCCCATTTTTCCTGTCTGCCTATACTCTGATATCAATCCCTGATAGGGAAGGCAATCTCTAACCTACAATCCAAATAAATTCTTGGCATCTTCCCATTCCATTATCTTTCCCTCTCTAGTTATTTGCTCCCAATACTTTGGTTCCTTTGCCAGTTTTCTCCAATAAATTCCAGCCCCCTCTTGCCTATTGTTTATATCCCTAATTGTGGTCATCCCTATCAGCAGAATCGCCTTTCTCCATTCCCGAATTGGCTTAGTTCTTAGAATACTTTCTGCTACTTTATGGATCACATTAAGAACTTGATCTGTTTGATGCTCTAAATGATATTTTTTGATGGCGTAGAAAGCCAAAGACTGAGATTCATAGACAAGTGCTGCACAGGCACCCATTGCTAATTTCAAGGAGGTTGCAATGCAAAGCATCACAGAGCTAATTAGCCAGTTGTTATCCATTGAGTAACATTGGCAGTCTGAGCAAAGGAATGCATAATTAAAGAGAGGCATAGTGATGTTGGTAGAAGCAGTGCTAGGTAGCTCTTGAGCAGGAGCAGTGCTACAGTAATGCACATGGCCAATGTGATGAATCTTACAATGAAGGCAGACTAGCACTGTCAAGGTAATAAATGCAAACGTGTGCAATGCAGCACTACATAACGGCATATCACTGTTATCTGGCACAAGAAGGGGCAACATAGCAACCACCAGAAAGACTGCTGTGGGTGTGGACAGCGAAGTTCCAACCCTTTCCATTATATAAATGGGAAAGAAAATGGGTAGATAAGAAAGTAAGGAAGGGAAGAAAAAGCAAACAGGGACACAAGGATAATTATAAGGTATGAAAGATGGGTGAGATATTTTTTTTTTCAGAGAAAGTGCCTCTTTTGTAAAATTTACAACAGTTGTGTTGCTGGGAAAGGTAGTGAGGGATAGCTGGGGATGGAACAGAAGAGAAGTTAGCAGCGGCAGAGAGACAAATATGCAGTACAGACTTAGACTGAGGAGGTATGCACACAAAGGGTGGGAAGAACTGGAGATGGAAATAAACACATAGAGGGTGGACAAGTGGTGATGTGAAGGATAGGACAATGAGCAATGAATGAGGAATGACACTTAAGGGAGAGAAAACACCATGATGGGGATATAGCAGGGTCCTGACATGGTTGGATGCCAATCCAGCCCAGAGGGCAACATACCCAGCCAACACTCACCAACGTTGCTGCTGGTATGGAATTGTTGAACTCCTGGTAACTGGATGGGTGGGCCTGCTGATTACATGACTCCACAACCATGCAAGCAGACATTCTACATTGCAAAGTAATACATCCAGTTGCCAGCACACATCAGCAGTCACTAACAACTGTAAACAATGCTGTTAGATAAGGGTAGACAACGAGATCCACTGGCAGAGGAGGAGCCTTCAATCTTTTCCAGGTTGCAGACACTGAGGCTATCAGTAACCCAACCATGTCACCTCCAGGAGTGGTACTATTATTTGCCTGCTGAAGGACAGACCTCATGACCAATAATGACCCAGTACTAGAGGTATCAGCCAATGGTTCTCATGTTGACCATGGCCTCATCTCCTTCTGTTACATAACAGGACTCAGAAGGATGATGACTGCACATATTATAGAAACAAAGTCACAGTTGTACAGATCCTACTGTCAGGTGAGGAGGTCTCCACATAATGAGATACCCAAACATATGCAGCTGTTGCTCCTCCACTGCTGAAAAACAGCGTAAGTACTCCTAAGTATACGTGTGTAATAGATAAGATAGGAGAAGACAATAGCAAAGGAAAATGTTTGTGATACATTGCAGAGTCCCTCTCCAAAACCTCCATCAAGAAGCAGACTCTGCCACTGCCTAAGATTACTGTAACAATGCTGCCACTTTTGTCAAGGATGGGTGAGGCTCATGCCAGACGTACATGTCCACAGTAGGCCATCATACTCTCCCAGTAGGTGCTTCCTAAAGTTCCTGCTCAGGAAGAACAAGAAAATCAAAAATTCTGATCCCCTTATGCACCACACTGGAACCTTACATTCCTAAGTGTTTGCCATAACTATGGCCACACACTCAGATCTAGGTGAGGAGCAAAATGGCAGCCACATGCACATGGATGCCTGTTTGTGGATCTTGTGTTGTACAATATAGTGCTGCATCACAGTGCTATTGTATGTTTGTTCTGCTGTAGCATGATGCTAAGGCTGGATATTGTGCCATATTGTGGCAATACAGCCATACATGTACCATATGCATAGGCATACTAGTCATATGCTTTGTGGTCACTCATACACGCATGGCTATTATCAGTATGTTTGGGTAACATTGCAATGACAGTGATTCTCGTACAGTGGTGCTAACTAGCTTCTTTAGCATAGCTGCTAAATTAATTTGTGCTTGTTAATGGCATATTAAGTAATAGTGCCATCTTGTGCAGCACCACTTATTACCATGAAGCTGTGGAACAAAGGAATGTTGGTAAAGATTCTGTAGACTTGGCACTTCACAGAGTTATGGAAGGAATTCTGCCTGGTAAAGTACCTCAGCAAGAACAACAAACCCTGTGCTGGATAACAGTGAAAGTGAAATCAGATGTTGTAGTGTATATGTTACTGGGAAACCATGACACTGGTATGGCACTGCACCATCTACTTGTGGCTGTGGAGAGTAGCCATGTACAATGGCAATCTTATGAGCAACATGCTGCAAGGGTTATAGGGTTCCAGGCCCATATGCTGAAGCATTGCTGCTGTGTGTATAAATGAGACCAAGGCTGTGTATAACTCTAACGTTAGCTATAGCCAGGTAAATAAAGCAGGGGATGTTGTGGACATGGCAACACTGCATAAGTGGGGGAGGTTGTGCATATCATTAATTACAGCTGATAGCCAGGAGTATAAATGGGGTTGCATAGCCACAGCTATTGGCATCCTACAGCAACTATATACACCCCACTAAGTGACATGTTTTGCCCAACAGGGCACATGTACTGGCATGGCCACATACGAGAAGCAACAGCTGGAATAGTTCATTAACCAGGATAAGGAAGTGTTACTCTAGACCATATACACACATTACATGCATTGCCTTATGCAAAGGTGCCACAGGCAAACATGACTGGGACAAGATTTGGCAGGGACTTGTACAGGATGTGAGGGCCATGAGTAGTCATAACATGTCTCTACAACAGTTTTGTTGAAAGGTTACTGTCCTGATATGATACCCAGTGTAAAGACAAATGTGCAGGAAATTGTAGCAGACAGGTATAACTTAGGGGCAGGCCACCAACATTAAAGTGGCTCTGTGAGGATGAAGAGTACCTGGTAAAGTGGTTTCTAATACAGTAGGTGGGGGTGGCTTGAAAATGGGACCTGGGTTGGCAACAGCCACCTGAGTGCCAGAAGGGGGAGGCAGAAGGTTAGTAATGTTCATTACAGTACAGTGCAGAGCACTCCACTGTGAGTTTGTAGGGAAGAAATGACCAAAGCACACCAGCATGCCTATCCTTTCAGATACCTCTGCTCTGCAACTACACCAACCTGCTTAACAAGGTATATCTATCAACATCCACTATAGCTGTGTTGTAGGCTGCATGCCGTGGGAGGTCATAGAGACATATCTGTGTGGGCAGACAATAATATCATGTGTTTTCTTGCTTTCACATCTTCCATTGATAGATGATCCAGCACAATAGGTCAACACATGGCTGATGTCAGTAAGGCACCTGTAATTGTTGATGATGGTGATATGCAAGCGGCATAGTCCAATGACACAGTGGCACTCTCTGCAACACTACAGGGAAGGTGTCACCCATTTCCTTCATTATAGAAGGCCCTATAGAGGTACAAAGTGATTACACAGAAACACCAAGGCATGAAAGACATATTTTGCTTCAGTATTCCTCATGGAGTCTGCCTTTGTTCCTAATATACACAGTATCCATAAAGTGCACTACCTCTGAGGTGCAAATATACACCACAGGGGATTGGTATGATGAGTTATGTGTCACCTTGACTCTAGGACTACTCATAATATGGCATTTACCAGTAGATAAGCATATCAGGTATCCAGGCACAAACAGCTGCTACCCCCAGTTTTGTAGAGAAGGAGAATTTCTTCAAAGATTTGTGTGAAAGTGTGGCATCAACTGTACATTGACATGGAGTATAAGGACAGGAGTTACTCAGTGCTACTTGGCACTGCTAAGGTCACAGGTGGCAAATGTTGCCTTCATAGTTGCTGCCATGTGACACAATGCAACTGCCATCCAGTCTACCTCCAAAGGTCATGCCTTCTGATGCCATGGGAGGGTCATATGTAGGGATGTCAGCCACAGATCATCCCAAGAGAGGTTATTCATTTTGGTTAGTCAGCATCACTGTAGCTGTGGGCACAAAAACCTGCAAATTCTGTTCAACACTTCTTAAAATGAGCAGGTGGGATACCTCTTTTGGTTGAACATGCATGTACCCATAGTACTGCAGCTTCCCTGCTACCTGGGGTACACCAACTATCACCTCCAGTCATGGGTAATAACCATGCTGTGGACAATTGTGCTTACTGAGATCAACATGTAATATGCCTTGTCAGGGAGGCTTAATGAGGTCCTGCAGTTCTACCCCTTCTCTGCCTCCTGTGAGCACACAGCCTATCACCCTACAGTCATGAGCATTGACCAGTTCATGGGCAATGGTGCTTACAAGGATCAACACAAACACACACACACACACACACACACACACACACACACACACACACACACACACGCACACAGTACACTCCATCAGGGTGGATGCTCACAGTGCTGTAGTTCTACACCTTCCCTGCCAGCTACATCACCAAGTCCTGACACAGCAAGCCACCACAATGGACACCACCAATGTCACAACATGGCAGCTTCACCCCTCCACTGACATATGTGATTCCTGGCTCCTCACAATCCCCCAGAGTATATGATTGCAGGTTCCACCAGCCATGTTCTTAACCCATTTCATAGTGTTGCATTATCTTGTCACTATATCCCTACTCCTCAGCCAGTGATAGTGACTATGCTTTGCCTACAACTAAACATTGTGGGTATGGTGATGTCTGATACACATCATGGCCAAACCATGCACTGCCCTTCACAGCCTGGATGTGATAATGTTTGCATCATTTTATTCTGTATTGTTTGTGTCATGGTCTGTAGTTGTGGACCAGAACCTGCCTCTTTGCCAGTGATGCAATGTAATGGAACCACCTCTGCCTAAAATGTGGTACAGCTGTTGCATGTTCCTTCCCTGATTTTCCACCTTGCATTTCTGCAGTATGACATGACAAACACAACCAAAATCCTATTGAGCATATCTAGACTGTGTTGCAGTGCTGTACCTCACATGTATAGACCAACACAAGTGTCCCTTTAGTAGGCCAAATACATGCTGTATTATAATTTGTGTTTCCATATGAGCTGTATTATTGCCTGGCATCTCTTGCAACAAACAACAAATATATGACCTGCTTCCTGCTTGCCTTTTATCTGCTTGCAAAGACCTGTTTATCTAGTAAGTCTGTGTGCACTTACTAACCAGATAATTTTGTGGTAAGTCCTCCTCACAAGAACCTTTGGAATAGGTTAGATGAATGCTAAATTGTGAATCATGGGAACTCCATAGGTTGAACACAGACATATTATAAATAAATCCCTGTGCATTATAGGCCACCTCTGAACCAGATGTGGCCTTAATGTCAAACAAGTATAGTCTATGACTCCCAGGACTTCAGAGAAATGGGATATTGTAAAATGCCTGCATGGTACTGGCAGTCCTGTGAAACCAAGCATTATGTCAAGTAGCTGACTTAGGCTTTATGATGATGACATCTATGCTATCCCTAAAAACCCACCATTTAGTTACTGAAATATGTGTTTGTTGAAAAAATAGTTAAGGTTACACAGACATTGATATCCACATAAATAAAAGTACCATGCACCCCCATTGATTCCACTTATAAGCAACACAATTTTACTAGGGCTATTACAGTGTTCATATCCAAATGGAAATGGTCCATAGTCTGCTAGTCTGCTGTTGTAAATTAGGCACTGTTTGTATCTCATCCATTGTTGTGGATTGCCATAACTCACAACACTGTAGTCACAGCTTAAATGCCAACTGCCAACATATGCTGTTCAGCTACTACCACTGTTAATCCTAGTATTACTCACATCATGAACATCACAAATCTGGGTATTCAAAATGGGTATGCACCAAGATGCCTGCTTGTCTTATGCATTTCTAAATCAGTCCCACCCCTTTGGGTGTAATCCTCTGCATACTCCATATTGCTCTCTTTCAAGGAGTTCCTCATTTCCATGCCATTATGCACCGATTAGCATGTACAGGATACCACTCTGTTTTGCCCTTTGCATAACCATGCCATCTGTGTCACAAAACCATCCACATCCTGTGTGTTGCTGCTACCTATCCTAATTTGCACTGTACAATATGCTAACTGTATCCCAGCAAATGATTTCAACAACATGATTCGATACAAGAACAGATTTATCTGTAATCATAACATTTATATTAGGTATTCCACTTTTGCTTAGCTATTTGCTGTGCAGCTTTACTTAGGCTGCCTCCAAAATCAGTCTTCATCAATAAAGCTACTGTAAGCCAAGTACATTTGCACAAAAGTGATTTAGGACATAAAAATAATATCAATGCATCAAACGTCATATGTGATAAATATGAGGGATCACAAAATATGCTAAAGAGAGCATCGATACTGGGAAAAGCCAAAACATTCAGATATCCCATAGTATAAACAGAAGGGAAGAGGGTAGCATCTTCTAAGAGGGGAGAAGCATGAGTATAAGGGAGCATGATGCAAGCTTACAGGAAGGAGAAGAAAAGTGTCACATGCTATGAGAAGATTTCTTTATAGAAAGGTAAGTAGATGCACTGAATAGATGTTTGTATGTGTATATATATATATATATATATATATATATATATATATATATATATATATATATATATACAGTTAATATTTAGAATAGCCTTTTAGAAAAGATTGTAAGCTCCAAAACAATTATAGATTCAAGAAAACATAGCAGTGATAATTTATTTCTTTAGAGTGGGAAAGTAAGCTATTTGTTAAGTGTCCTCTATAGTTTATCAAGCAGATATAGAAAAGAGTAAACTGAATCAGCCAAATTGTCCCTGTATGTTGTCAAAATCCATGTTTCTGTAATGCTCCAGTGGTGTAGAGGGACAATGCCCTGACTATGACCCAGATGATCCTGGTTCAATTAACAACTCAGGTGACTGATGGGGCAGCAGCGGAGGGATGGGTATGCCCATCCTGGGAGGGGGGTGGTGTTTACATGGGTGCTTACTGCAGTGATCCCTGGTGGTGGCTGGGGAAATCACTTTGGAGGTATTGTTCAAAGAGGGAAAAGGGTGTTGAGCTACTGCCAAGGCAGGGCAATATGCTGCAAAGCTCCATTGCATGCTTGCTTATCAGATGCAATGATAAAAGCTGCAATAGAAGGGAAGTAACAGGGCTGGCCTTAAGTAAAAGAATTTGAACTGATGGTATCAACCAAGACCCCAAGGATGCACTTAGGTGCTGTTACCTGCCCCAGCTATATTGGAGTTAGTCCTGGGAATACTTAGAAGCTGGTAGACCTAGCACATACATGGGGACACTGAATAGGAAGGCTGTAGAATGACTCACAAAAGTGAAAAATGTTCCAAAATACATCTTTCTAAGTTATAAAGGAGAATATGAATTTTGAAATTTGCAGTAACTAAAAATTCAATAGACAGGACTGGCACACTAATCATTATCTTTTATTATTTAGTTTTGATAATGTTATGTTTAAAGGCTAAATAGGTGGAGTATTTTGGGAAATACTGTAAAGCAATGGCATGATCCTGGAATGTGGAAGGATTGAATAATCTACTTAAGAAAGGGTAAGGTTTATTATCTTGACAAGAAAGGTGAAAATGGACGTCACAATGGATTTGGGAGAAAATCAAACAAGCTGAGAGTTAAGGTCTAAAGTAGATGAAAAATGTTATGAAGTGAGGGGTGGTTATTTCATTAAATAAGGGAGTGGAGTTGGGAACTGAGAAAGTAAGAAGAAATTATATATGGAGAATGTATGGTACAATTCAACATAAAGGGTAAATGGTGATGATGAGTACCTTTTATGAACTTAATAATGATGACTTGTATCTTATAAGGGCTTTTTTAAGCAGTGAATTGTGCAAGCTTAGGTAAAGAGGAAATGATAAATGTACAGGATGTTAATGTTGCATCAAAAGAAGCAGAATATATCATGTTTGAATTAAGTGAATAGGTTCATAGGTTCATAAGTTGGTACTAAGCTATCGGCCTTAGGGCCTATACAAGCCTAGCCATAACAATTCCCTGGATATTTCTTCCCACAATATTTACTTCTCTGGACCCCTGTCTAGCAGGGCAACTGACATGATCCCCAGGGCTAATTTCCTATCTCCCATCCAATCATCAAGGTTCCTTTTGAAGAGGGCCAAGGAGGCGCTCTGCTTGACATGTATGGGCAGTCTATTCCAGAGTATGGGGAGTCTCTGGGTCAGGAACTTATCCCTCCAGCATGTTTTGTTCATTGTGATGACAAGGTTTAGATCCCTGGAGCATGTGGCTCTGAGAGATTGGGATTTATTTAAGTGGAGCATGTACAACAGCACAGGGTCTGACATGGCCTTGTATGTTAAGCAGAGATCGCCTCTGAGTAGACAATATGCCACAGAGTATATCTGGAGTTTTTTTAGACGGTCAGCATATGGCATCTGCTTTAGGCCTGTGATTCTTTTAGTGAGGTATTTCTGTGGTCTTTCCAGCTGTTGCAGATGTCTTGTGAGGTACATACCAAATGGGGCATTATACTCTATAATGTGTCTAATGAAGGCGTTGGAAGTGAGGGGTGGTTATTTCATTAAATAAGGGAGTGGAGTTGGGGACTGAGAAAGTAAGAAGAAATTATATATGAAGAATGTATGGTACAATTCAACATAAAGGGTAAATGGTGATGATATGTTCCTTTTATGAACTAAATAATGAACAGTGAAAGTAACACCTTAGGGGCTAGGGGCTGGCAGATATATGGAGAAGAAAAGAACCAAAATCATTTAATAAAATGTTTCCTATTTTTAGGTACTCTTTAGAGCAAGGGAGTAAGACAAGTCTACTTACTAGTAGATGATCAGAATTTGGAGTCAATGGAAAAATAAGTTTTTTATAAAGGTGTATTTTAGATCATCTCCCACTGATGTCAGATTCAATCCTTCTCACCTACTCAACACATAGCATCTGCCTGAGTCCCTCTTGGACTGGGGCAATATGTGTTGGTCCTGTACCGAGAAGTATACAGATGTTTCTGATTGTGAGGGCTGTATGGCCAGTATGCTAGTTAATCCACATGTGCTATGACCCCATAACATGATGTGTACTACTGTAACTGCCTCACACACAAACATGGCCATATTCAGGCTAACACAACTTCCACTCACTGCATACAGGACACACCAAGGCACACACATACTACAAGTTGGCTGTATGTAGATTAAATCACTTACCTATGTACTGGTACATAGTACAAATCACAGTACTGATGCACACAGCACATCTCATGTCTCCTAGTACTATCACTTTAGAACATATAATGCTTGCTGATATAAGCAAGCCTTGTTGTGGTCAGTCATTTGGGGGGCAACATCACCTGCTACAAATAAAATGATGCAAAACCCTAGTTATGTTTAATTTACACAAGTTACTATACATATGGATATACATGCACACCACTTTGGGCATAGGGGATTAGAACCCCTACCTATTTAGCATTACACACTATAGATCACAGAATTTATCACATGCACCATGGCTTAAGCCATGCTACTACAATGTCAGCTGGTAGTCTTAATGTGGCTGACATCAGCAGGCCTTGCAGAACAGGACAGTGTGGAAGCCAGCAGTAAGTTACAGGCCCAAAAAGTGCATAACCATTGCAGGTGGATAGCCCATGAGGGCATGTCTGTTGTTTTAGAGGGGTACACACACAAAGTAACCTAGAGTGAGGTTAGAGCCCCTACCTATTTAGATATTACACACTATATTTCATAGTATTTATTGCACACACTACAGCTTACTTTTGCTACCAGACTATCAGCTGGTAGTCTTAAGGTGGCTGACATCAGCAGGCCTTGCAGAATAGGGCAATGTGAAAGCCAGCAGCAAGTTACAGGCCCAAAATGTGCATAACCATTGCAGGTAGATAGCCCATGAAAGCATGTCCACTGTTTTGCAGGGATATACACACACACACACACACACACACACACACACACACACGCACACACTCACACTCACACCACACACACACACACACACACACACACACACACACACACACACACACACACACACACACACACACACACACACACACACCACATGGGCTGCAGTGAGATTAGAACCCCTACCTATCTAGGCTTATACACTATAGATCACAGTACTTATTGCATGCACCACAGGTTAATCTGTTGTACATGTTATTGTAGGCACAGCATTTGTGCATTACACAAACTAGACTTGTGTTGAACATCATCTGTGGCCTGCAGAGTGATAATGGTTTGTACTGTTATCTGCATCTAGTATTCTAGCAGTGAGA
>NC_056731.1:1516293837-1516298837 GCF_019279795.1 Protopterus annectens
GCGCACTCGTGCACACCACTCAGCAGCGCTTAATGAATCTAAAATTGTTCGCGCTCATGTTGGCAGTGCGGTGTGATGCCTACACTGTAAAAAAATGTGTAAGCTTTATTAAATTGCCCCATTTTTTATTCTCTTATTCTGTCAGTGTCTCAGGTTAATAGTATTAATATTTTAAAAGTGCTCCTGATTACTTTTGGATTTGTCTCTGATTAATTGAGAGCTATGATAAAGTCTGAAACCTCAAATGTAACTTATTATTCAGTGACTTTGACCACCCAATGATTTACCAGCATATACTGTAGCAAGTGTGAAACAATAGGTGGAGGAACTATTTTAATTCAAAAATATTAATATATAATATTATATACAGAGAGAGAGAGAGAGATTAAAAAAACAAATACAAAACAGGCCATTCCCTAAGAGCAATAATGCCCTCCAGTGTATGTATTGTTGTGTAAATAATGCCCTTCCAAGGGTGTAGAGCCCCTGTACCTGTGGTGTCAGGGCTCAGAACATCCCTGTATGGCTGTTATTTACACAATGGCACACACCTGTTGGGCGTTATTGCTTGCTTATCCAAGACTTGGAGATGTGTGGAGCTGTGAGTAACTAGCTTTTCAAAAAAAAAAAGAAAGAAAGCAAATTAAATTATTTCAATTCTGCTTAAATAGTTGAGTTGCACTTAATGACCTATTCAGTAATAATACTTTGTACTTTTCTGCTCAATTCCATTTATTTGCATTTTTACGTTTGTTTTGGGACCTTAGTCTTACATTAGCAGTTGTTGGAAGATTGCGCGTCTTTGTTACTCTGCACTTTCATTTCCACTGGTAGAATTACTTGTAAAAGCTACCTGTTTGTATTTTAAACCCTACTGACTCATACTCTTGTAGTTTAATTTACAGTTGTGGCAAAACTGTGTATTCCTGTGAGATTTTGAGTCTTAATCATTTATTATTGCATTTCTCCGTAAACAGTGTTAATGGTAAATTTCTGCATAGTCTGGTGCCTTAAACTGTAGTAGTAGGTCAATCGTGAGAGAATTGTCTCCGCTCCAGTTTGTGCTTCAGTATTTTTATAATCAGATTATCTTTAATCTGATTATCTTTAATCTGCTTAAAAGTGTCTGCCCCATCCCCCACTAACACATTAAGCTAAATTTTTTTAAAGAGCTCCAATATTACCTTTATTATTGTGTGCTTACCTGAATGAATGTCCTGTGGGCATACCTAGTTTAATACTTGCTTTTTTCTGCTTGTATATAAGACTCCCTTAATCCCTCTTGTGAAAGTCTTCGCTCAGTTATCCAGAGTTGCTCATTGTTTGAAAATGATGCCAGAGAAGCTGAGATATTTTGCTTGCATCTGCAGCCATCATTGCAAGAAAAACAAAATTAAGTATTATTTTGCACTTGTATTGCTTGTTTTCATTGCTTTCTGAAAGATTTCTGTCCTATTTTCTGTTTTTCCTGCACTCAGAGTTTTAAGTTGCATTTTTTCCTCTGCTGTAAGGCTGCTGTTCTGTACTATATCTGCTATTTTCAGTGCTTTTAGTCATCTATTTTTGTGGTTCCCTAACACATGGGTTCCAATCCAGCAATTTTACTTTAAGAGGGTCAAAGTCTACAGTCTTGTGGCAGAAGAGGACTGATTTCACCTATCTGAGCTGGGAAATGCTGGTAGAAAACTTATTTTGTGCTTACCTGTTTGGCCAATGGGCATACCTAGTTTAAAACTTGTTTTTTTTCTGCTTCTGTATAAGGCTTGAGTTTGCTTCATGAAACAGTAGCAGCAGTTAGTGGTGCCCTGTATATAAGCAATCACGAGAAGTTGTACTTTCCCTATAAAAAACTACCTCTGAAATTTTCCATAGTCTTGCATTTCTCAAGGAGCAACTAGTTTGCATGCCGAGCAGCATTACCACATTTAGTTAGCCCTAGATTACATTATTACAACACTCAGAATGATTGCTGCTCACCTGGTTTGTATGCTGGGCAGCATCACCAGAGTGGGTAGCTGTAGATTACATTTAGTAAGCACCCATCCTTCATCCAGTTGCAAACACCCACCCCCCACCCCCATTCTTTTACCTTATAAAGCACATATCAAGGACCAGCAACCATGGAGAGGTACTTTCCTGCTATCTCTGCATCTACATTGATAGACATGGGCATCCTGAGGCAACGTAGCAATTGCATTATGTACACTGACAACCACTTATTTCTGAAACAGACTAATGCAGTATGTGAGAGCTGTAGTTACACAATGCCACTGGAGGTAAGACTGTCATATATATAGACACAAAAAGTGCCAATATCGCACACATGCACAACACTTACATAGGACCAGACACATAAAACCACATACTATATGCGGGGGTGCTCACATGTAACTTACCCAAATCTCAAAGGCCTCTCAGATGCAGTAAACAAAAACTCTGCATGCACACAAACAAGACAACTCCCACTACAACACATAAAACCACATCTCATTCTGTCTCACCTACCAACCCCATAAGGAATACCACCACACAACCCAATATTTTGGTCATAGGAGACTCCATTGTGAGATACATTGATGTTCCTCTCACCAGGCCCAATAAGGAGAAGGTTACAGTTAGTTGTCTGCCAGGGGCCAGGATTCATCAGTTCACACAAGCACTCAGGTCATTAAACCCCAGTACCAGTATGACTCAGTCATAGTCCATGTGGGTGTAAATGACCTGAGATGTACCTCCCTGAACTATATGAAGAGAGACATGATTGCACTTTCAGAATGTGTGCTGTAGGCAGGTATGGGCCTAGCACTGAGCAACATTCTACTGTCTCCAAGGATGATGTCACAATACCAACAGAAAATGATTGACTTTAATAATTGGCTTAGCTACTGGTGTCATTCCAAAGGGGTGCAATATTTGTCAACCTTGGAGAACATGATAGACAGGCCACACTGCTTTGCCAGGGATAGTCTTCACTTGTCCCCACTAGGTTTTTGGATATTGACTGAAACATTATCCACCCCTGTAATGCTTTTTTTTTGCACTGCCAAACAGACAAACCTTCCAACATAGCAAAATCTACTCACAGGGTTGCCACCTTATAAGTGGGCCAAAGTGGTACATGGGGGTGTGGCCAATATGATACTGGCCACACCCTCTATCATGACATCACCATAGGAGTGGTGATGGAGATGCAGTTATGGGTACAACTGCTAGCTGGCTGCTGGAGTGGCTAGCTGGCTGGCTACTGTAGTGGCTAGTTCGCTGGCTACTGTAGTGGCTAGCTGGCTGGCTGCTGGAGTGGCTAGCTGGCTGGCTGGCTGCTGGAGTGGGTAGCTGGTTGGTGGGAGTGGTTGGCTGTATAGATGAATGGTTGGACAGATGAATGAATAGTTGGATGGATGTCTGGCTGGCTTGCTGGATGAATGGATGGCTGGATTGCTGGATAGCTGACTGGATGACTCGCTGGATTGCTGGCTGGATGAATGGATGGACGGATGGATGACTGGCTTGGCTGTTAGAAAGAAAAAAAATCTCAGCCTTTCTTTTCTTTAGCAGTTATAAGAATGGTAAAAACAAACCACTCTGCAGCCACAATCTTTGTAGCACTCTTCCTGCCCCAATCCCCACCCCCTTCATGAATTGGAGTCAATTGCTGCATGATCTAAAACACTCTGACCTAATAGGGAATAGCTCTGCCTACAGGTCCAGGTTGGTGACATTTGCTGTGGAAAAGACAGAAGTAACGGTGGCTTTTCCACAGCAATTCAGTGAGATCAAAAAGCAGGACTTTTCAAATCCCACTACTTTGCACAGCGGGCAACAGGATGAAGCAGTTCAACCCATGAGTGTCCTGCTGATAACGGGATGGGTGGCAACCTTTTCTACTCAAGATAAGGTAAAGGTATTATTGTTGATGTTACTTTGTGTAACTGTCACATCCTATAATATCAAGTCTGCTTTTATTTGCCTATATTTCTTTGTAAGTGTGACCACCATTAATTATTATGACATACATATTGCACAATTTTATTATTATAAAATTGTCTTTGTGACATAAGCACCTTTAAATCACTTACCTCAGTACAGTTTGAACATTTACCCTCCCATCCAACATATTTCTATATACATCTGTTTGATTTTTGTGCACATTCTCCTCAATACAGTTTCCTTGCTGATAATCTATCTATTGTACCCAACCTTGCCATTTACCCTCCCCTATTACTTATTTCTGTATTCACGTTTAATTTCAGTGCCCATTGCACTCAGTACACTTTCCATCTCTGATACAATTTGCATTATTTGCCCTATGTAGCTCTTCATGTTTCCCATAGACAAACCTGTTTGTTTACTGTGTGCTCATACCACTCAACACCCATGAGTGTCCTGCTGATAACGGGATGGGTGGCAACCTTTTCTACTCAAGATAAGGTAAAGGTATTATTGTTGATGTTACTTTGTGTAACTGTCACATCCTATAATATCAAGTCTGCTTTTATTTGCCTATATTTCTTTGTAAGTGTGACCACCATTAATTATTATGACATACATATTGCACAATTTTATTATTATAAAATTGTCTTTGTGACATAAGCACCTTTAAATCACTTACCTCAGTACAGTTTGAACATTTACCCTCCCATCCAACATATTTCTATATACATCTGTTTGATTTTTGTGCACATTCTCCTCAATACAGTTTCCTTGCTGATAATCTATCTATTGTACCCAACCTTGCCATTTACCCTCCCCTATTACTTATTTCTGTATTCACGTTTAATTTCAGTGCCCATTGCACTCAGTACACTTTCCATCTCTGATACAATTTGCATTATTTGCCCTATGTAGCTCTTCATGTTTCCCATAGACAAACCTGTTTGTTTACTGTGTGCTCATACCACTCAACATGTTGTCATGGCCACAGTAACTGTTGCTTGCCATGGAAACATGCTTGTATTTATCTAGGCATAATGAGCAGCATGCATATGTGATGTGCTGCTGCT
>NC_056731.1:1516303837-1516316337 GCF_019279795.1 Protopterus annectens
AAAAATAGTATGAAAGGACAGGGCAAAAATATGAGGTAAAATCGGGGATGTTCTGCAAATTCAGGGACAGCTGAGAACTATGAATTTTATTAATGCATTATGTCCTGATATTTTGCTTTATATATGTCATTTCACTGTTGTTACTGCAACTTCATTTTTAATAAATACTTAATAATGAGATGAGAGACAAAGTTGTGCCACTAAAGAACGACCTCGATGTACACACAAGTGCCTGTAATTCACAAATGTTCATCTTTCTTAGCTGAAAAACTCCAACAATGACAAAAGGTACATTATTTCATTTGATAAATATGCACAACAAAAAATCTATAGAATTATGCCATGATGAATGCAGAAAAAAAATATTTGTGTTACAATCCTTTGATATAATTCCTGTTAGCATAATTTGGCGAGTTAGAATACAATCACAAAATGAAAACAGAATTTTATATTGGAAAAATATGAACTAATCTCAGCTGCACAGATGTCTTGGAAACTTTTTTTCACCAGCACTGATCAGTATGTGTGCATATGTGTTAGATATATATATATATATATATATATATATATATATATATATATATATATATATGGTGAATGGTAACTGAAATGGAGCCTTTGATTTCATTGCACACACAGGACATACTCAAAGGACTGGGAATTCCCCACTAAAAATCTGTGCCACTTCTAACAAGGATTTAAACCTGTCCGCCATCTCACCACCACCAATCCTACATCATCTAGAACACTGAATGATGAAGACACCAGGAGAAACTGGCATTGCTAAATGACAGTCAATTTTACTATCTAGCCAGATATATGCTATAAATACAAAAATTAGTATCCTGAAAAAGGCAGCAGTTATGCCCAAACTGTTGCAGGTAGATGTTGCATTCATGTCCACTACCCGACACAGAGGCAGGAGAGTGCATTTCCCATTTATCTGCCTTTTCCAAGCAATAACGTCCTTGGGTGTCACACAGCCATATGGCAGTCCACCTTGTTTATCCTGGGTCAGGCCTCTGTGCTCTGGCTGGACTCCATAAATCAGATTATGACTGATCTCATCCTTGGCCTCCTTTGATATCCAAATGCTTTCCTTGGAATATCTGCTTAATATGATCTCAGTAAATAAAAAAGACTGACGGGCCAGTATGAATCCTTATACAAGATGAATCCTACAACAACAAGGAATACTAATGAAAATACAGGCTAGATAGTGACATCAGCCTTGCCAGAATATAAATAAATTAACACACTCACAAATAAAAGGCTATTAAAAATAATTGTGCAGACAGAATTATAAATGATAAGCTTTTATTCTGTTTATGTATCTAACATTTAATTTCTTATTGGTAAATGGACTGATCTGAGGACCCTTTTAACTTAATCCCAGGCAGTATATGTTACTGCAAAAACATACAAATAATGCACAAACTAGTGAATAAGGAAATATTACAATTATAGATATGTATATACAAATTACAAAGATAGCTAAGGATCATGATATACATCAACTAATTAGGAGCCAATACGTACAGCAAACATCTCAACAAAAAATTACATTGCTTGGGATATGAAAGACACTTCTGCATACAGCAAACATCTTAACAAAATTTTACATTGCTTTGGGACATGAAATTCACTACTGACTATTGTGTTAGCTTTTATGCAAGGGAGTTCAAAGCAGAAAGTACAATAAAATGCAGGAAAAACAGCTGTTTGGAAAAGAGAGAGAGAAAGAATATATACATATGCGAGTACAAGCTGCATACATATACTCATAAACATAAATATAAATGTGCATACATACATATATACAGAAGAAAAAACACAGAGAAGACTAAACAATCTACAGTATTTTTAACAATAGCAAAATAAGGTTTTGACAGAGCTTATTTAAGTAAATAAAAGGAATGTAGCTAGTGAGGAGTAGAAACATCAAGCCTCAACCTGTATATCTGAAGCAGTTGCATTTAGTTTCTTTAACTAGCTGTGAATGACAGTTGTTTTCTGAACTTGATAAACTTGTCAATTTGTCTAATACTTTCAGGGACTGAGTTTCAACTTGCAAGGATAATTTTGGAGAAGGTTCTTTCACTGGAAGTAAGAGTCAGGGGTGGTCCTTGTAACTCTACGCAGTTTGAATTTCGGAGGCAGTAGGAGGTATTCTTGATCAGTATTAATAAGGGGGGGACACTATTGTACATTTAACAGTTTGACTACAAGTCAGTTAATGAATAGAGTGGCCCTTGCAGCAATGGGTAGCTATTTAACTTTGTTCAATGAAATGCATTTGTGTTTTTTCACATTAGAAAGATGAGTACATCTGAGTATTCTGTTCGCTGTAGTTTGAAAGAGTGTGGTATTTTTGGGAGTAAGTGAGGGTAACACTTCTACCATGTTACAAGGCCTGGAACTCCTTACCTGTATTCATCAGGTCAATACCCTCCCTCCTATCCTCCATCCTTCAAAACTATTCTGAAAGACTTCCTAGCCAAAAGCTGTCTCTGTTCTTGCTTAAAACTAGAATAAACTATATCTCTAAATGTGAACAAACATCTATTCATACCTTACATCTCCTTACTCTCCCTTCTTTACTCACTTCCTGAATTCTATCAATTTCTCTCCCCTGGCTTTCTCTCTAAATATACTATAAGCTTGATTTTCTTTCATTTCATATTTCAATTCCTGTTTGTATTTTACTAACGTACCTTTAATTTCTCTATAAATTGGATACAATTTCTCTAGATATTAAATAATTGTTATATAAACTGTATCTATTCTTAACCAGTGTTTCATATTATCCCCTGGATTCAGCAAGCTTTGCACGGAGTGCAGGAATAGTGCAAGAGCTGCTGCACGCAATATGGCCGACGAGCGATCCAGGAACGAGCGCCCGGGACATGTGTGAGCGCTCCTACACTATTCCTGCATGGACACCACTGCTATATGTTAATTACCACATGTGCTGGTGAAAAAAATGCAAATGAGGTGAATTAGCAATCCAGGAAGCAGGCAGACATCTGTGCAGGAATAAAGTAATCTGCAGAAATGTGTTCGGTTACTAACCGAATACATTTCTGCAAATTACAAAATGGAGGCATGACAGCTCCAAAGAAAGCATGTATTCAATGTAGTAGGCATGCCAATGGCCAAATATATGGCCATTGGTATGAGAAATAGTTACAAAATTATAAAAAAATAACTTATTTTTTTTGGCCGATTTCCACCGTTTAAGCGTAGGGCAGCGGTGCGCAAACGGAATCGGCCCGAAAATAAGAAAAAAGTTGGAAATAAGCTTTTAAACCCAAATCAGCATTTTGACATAATAGTCAATGGCATGCATAAGACAACAATAACAGGGAATAGTGGATGCTAAGGGGGAAGGCTCAGTGTAGGTGTGGTAACTAGGAATTAGCATTCTGTTTTATGCAAATGAGGGGATTGATACTGAATCACAGATTTCCACTCAGTGTTAGCTTGCACCCAACTGTGTAGGTGCAGCAACAATACTATATAGCTATAAGAGGTAGATGACCTCATAAGGGGGGGTGTCATGCATGCTGAAGGCTTATTGAAACTCTGTGGCCCATGTATGCCCTTAGCTAAGCACAGCTAAGGAAGGGGGTGTGTCTGAGGCTGCCTAGCAGTGTTTACATTGCCTAAACAGGTTTTTAAACAAAAAAAACAGGAAATAGCTCTGTTCACACTGGGTATGTGTGCCGTGTCTTGGGGCTTAAATAGGAATGCAATGGGAAGGGAAAACAGCAGTAGGAAGGCAATCAAGGAGAACTAGCATAGCTGGCAGGTGAAATGTATAAGAATCAGCCAATTACACATGGAAAAGCCTAGCATGCTACTATAAAGTATGCAGATACCTAAAAGTCTGTTTTTTCCCACAAACTCTACATGACCAGTGTACACAGACAGGGAAATTTTACGTGACAAAACTGATAAAATGTTAGGGTCTACTGTTGCTGTCACACATCAATATGTGCAAGATGCTAAGGGTGGTGAGTATGTGAATGCTGATGACCAACCCACAGTGAGGAGAAGGAGAAGAGTGTACAGACCCAGGGTAACCTACCAGGGGCTACATGACCTGAAGATAGTGGAGTGCTATAGGGTGGACAGGGATATCCTACAGCAAATTGTTGAGCTGTGCCGGCCATGCCTCACACACAGAACCAACAGAGGGGAACCCATCCAGGTGGATACCAAGGTATGTGTACCTTCCAAAGGGCAACTGGGGATATCATGGGGATCTCACAGGCATCATCATCCAGGGTGCTCCACCAGTTCCTAGATGCCATGTTAGCACATGCCGGTGAGCACATATATTTCCTCAACACCCATGAGGCGTTGACCAGCAATATGCATCTCTTCCACCAAATAGCAGAATACCCTGAGGTAGTGGGTGCTATAGGCTGCACACACATACACATCAAAGCACCACCTGGTGAGCGGGATAGGGTTTACATAAATCACAAGTGCTTCCCCTCCATCAACTGCCAGGTTGTGTGTGATGCCCAGGGCATTATCTTGAATGTGTGTGCTGGCAACCCTGGAAGCTATCACGACTCCCACATTTGACATATGACACAGCTGTACCAGTCATTTGCCAGTGGGGACATCCCTTATGGCCACCTAGTGAAGGTTATGCACTGGAGCCATGGCTGATGACACCCATCAGAAATGCACACACAACCGAACAAGAACTCCATAATGAGGCACAAGCACAAACCAGAATCATTATAGAGCGTGTGTTTGGGATGCTGAAGTCACGATTCCACTGCCTGTACATATCCAGTAGAGCCTTGCAGTACTCTTCAGCTACATGTACACAAATGTTCATAGTATGTGCCATGCTACACAATATGATCCTGTGGAAACAGCTGCAGCAGGAACAGCGGGGGCCAAGGCCACAAAGCCCCCCCACCATTGCCAAGACCATCACAGGCACAGAGGGACTCAAAACAGGAATACCCTGAACCTGCCCATGTAGGCAAAAGGAGGCATGCCCAGTATGTCCAGGCTTTGGCAAAGAGGCAACCCATAGTACATATACTGACATTGTAGGTACCCAGGGAATGACACCTCTCTCTGACTTGCACATACAGTAAAAAGGATGCCAAACATAACACTACCTGTGCTTTACCATGTATAGGGAGTGTACTATGTGCATCCGACATAGTCATCCCTCCAGCACTATCCTCAATACTGGCACAGCCAAAAGGTAAGTCACTCTTCCTATCAATTGCTGAATGGAGTAGTATGTTCTGATAGTTGTATCTATGGTATGGATATGAGCATGCAAGGGAATCGGGTGGCTGAATGGGATGGCAGCAGATAGTGGACATCTATATAGGCAGCATGAAATCCATAACAAATATTGGTGTCAACATACTAGGCAATACTAGACAAGGTGACAAATCCCACTACAGTACATGTGGTGGCCCAAATGTGTGTCCATAAGATACACACATGCATGTCAGTGAGGCACACATACCCACCACCAGCCTCAGGACAGGTGTAGATGACCATAAAGAAAGGCTGATCTAAGGCCTCCAATTGATGTTAGTGGTTAACAGACCCCCCCCAGACCTACACAGACAGACTACAACAGGTCTGGCAGTTGTATGTTAGTTCTGAAGGGTAAGACGTCTGAAACTGAAATGTAGGCCAATAAAACATAAGATCTGTGCTCTACTGATATGCCTCCAGTCTGCATGATAGGTCAGAATACAAAATTAAATGGAAGCCAACAGAGTACATGAAATACCCGTACAGTCATAGCAAATGTTTAAAGTCATCAGGTGTGTCCCCTCCCCACAATCCTATGTAGGAATGCAGTAACATGTACATGTGGGTTTAATAACAGTGGAGCACAGATTACCTGAGCTAGCCCAATCTACAGGATAGATTGTTGCATGTGTACAATATGCAGGGGTCCATGTGTTAGGTTGTGTGTTCAATATTGTCTGGACATGATCAGCATCTAGACATGGAGGGTTGTATCTCGGTGGCCTATGGCCAGTACTGTTGATGACAGGCCCATGTTCCAACAACTGCAGTGCCAACCACAATGCTTCTCAGCAATACCCATGTCAGCAGTCATCCATACTCACTGTCCAGATGTCAATATCTGTCACTGTCTGAAAGATGGACATGCCATGAATGTGGGCCCAGACATACACACTGTACACCGGTGGAAGTACCCTTGACAGAGTACATAAAATGTAACTGTCAACTGCACACAACTTTGGAATTGTACATACAGGTTAGCAGCACATTGGTTGTCTGTGTAGTATAGAATACTGAGTAGTCTGGCCAATCACTGGCAGACCATAAAAGGCACAGTTATGAAGTAATGAGAGACTGCCTATGTCCCCGCATAAGGCAGCATAAGGGGAATGTCCCATGTATATCTGTGAGTAGGCTGCAATAAGCTTCCATATCACACATGCACTCAGCTCTCCCCACCATCAGCCACAGGTTTATCACAGGTCATATCCTTGCTTTTGGAAATGACCCCACTTCTCTATGGGAATACCCACAGAATGCAGCATGCTGAAGAGGTGTCCCATGCAGGTGTGTCCCTAGCTGTAAGCAGCACCCTGCCAGCATCCAGACCAATGGATTAATATGGACAGGAATTATTGCCATTAACACCTCACACACTTACCCTGTCACCCCAGGGGAATCCAGTGACTCACAGCCTGGGAATGTAGGAGTGACAGAATGCACTGGCCTGCTACAGATGGCCTGCATCACTAACAAATGACCTACAGTTCTCTTTCAAAGGCCTGTGCCTCACCCGTAGTACCAATGTATGGTATCTCATGGGGTCCCAACTAACAACATAACACAGTCAACAGAACACAAATGCAAAGCCATGTTGACAAATCCCAGCAGCATGCCTACCATGTCCTACTGCATGAACTGTGGACCAATCCCTAAATACCACTGGGATGAAGGAACAACTATAGGGATACTTCTCAGATATCACTTGCATAATGTTAAGAAGAGGATAGAATAACAGAGTGGGGGGTGTAGAAGCATGGACATCATGGTGTGTGTGAAGTCTGAAACTCTGATGTGTGCCCATACTACCCCTGCCTGCAAACCCAGTAATGGGTGGCTACAAACCTGCTTGTAAACCACAATGTGAAGGGGAACTGACCAGCTATATGAGCCCTGCCTTTGGGTAACCTGGGTGAATCTGTACATCCAAGAGGTATGGCCACAGCAGGATATGGCCATTCTGTTACATCGATATATGTACAAGAAGGGGATCCTCAGCCACCATAGTACCAAGGTGCTGGACCATTTACACAGACCCATCAACAAGTGTCTGCAGCTACACCTCCAGAATGGCATGAGTGTGCAAGAATATGTAGGCTGCAGACCACAGTACTGGACACAGCTTCATTCATCTTGTATTTCCCAGGAAATAAATGTGAGCAAATAAGTATATATGTCAGTAGTTGATGACATAATACATCACAGTGTAAAACAGTACATATGTTTGAATATCTCTACTAACACCAACCGTAAACAGCGCAGACAGCAATAGTTACAGTATCCTACTATCTGCCACCCATTGTGACTCTATATTGTCAATCTATCTAGAGATATCCTGCAGAAACAGATTGCTAGCTGTAGGTGTAGAACACCAATCTCCGGAATGGAGTACAACCTATCTGGAATGGATTCACACACTCAATACAGAAGGTCATACTGGGCATGCTCCTACACTTAGAGAAATGAAGCCCATGTCTGACAGCACAGTGGACTATACATATCTGTCAGTCACATATCTGTGCACACACACCACATTGTACACCATTCAAGCTTTGCACACACATTGGATAAGAATACTCACACATATCCAAGGCCAACACACTATAATATGTCAAATGTACACACACAGAGTTGTGGGAAAGAGAGAGAGACAGACAGTGACACAGAGATTTCCATTATGAGGCCTATCCCACCCACCACACATCCAATTGGCTGATATCACATGATGTGCTGATGTCAATCACTGTAGACATTCCTGTTGTTAGCCCTCAGCCCTATAGTGTCTGTAGTGCTTGTGATAACTGTGTAACATGATAGTATAAATCAGTATTCATCTACCATTTGTATACCCAGTTCTGTCAAATATAAAGTTGTGTGTTACTGAGTGTGTGTGTGTGTGTGTGTGTGTGTGTGTGTGTGTGTTTTCAGAGGAATGGTTTATGGCCCATTCACACACACTGCACTTCCCATTGCCCATGTTAGTACTCCTGCTGATGTCAATCACCTTGAAATAACCCTCTGGCCAAATCTCATCCCTATAAGCTGCATGTCGCTTCCAATACATGTGTAATACTGTAGAGTAGAAAACTAGATAGAGAGGAGTTCTAATCCCAGACATGGCAACTGTGTAACTGTTTGTGTATGTGTGGAGATGAGATGAATGATTTTGAGGCCATTCACACTCACTACACTTCACATTGCCCTACTTTAGCATGCCTGCTGATGTCAGTCACCTTGAAATAACCCTTTGGAAAAATGCCAGTCCTATAAACTCTATGGTGCTTGTAATAACTGTGTAGTGCTATAGTGTAACATATTCTTTAGGTAGGAGTTCTAATCCCAGAGATGGCAACTGTGAAATGGTGTGAATTTGTGTGAGAGTGTGTGTGTGTGCCTTGATGATACCTGATTTTATAGACATTGACACTTACTACTCTTCCCTTCCCCCTCCTTTAGCACTGCTGCTGACGTTAGTTACCATCAAATATATCTTTGGACAGCTCTCTACCACATAAGCTGCATGGCGCTTGCAATAACTGTGTAATACTATAGTGTAGCATACTAGTTAGGTAGGAGTTCTAATCTCAGACTGTGAAACTGTGTGTATTTTGTGTGAGAGAGTGTGTGTGTATTTGATGATACCTGATTTTATGGACATTGACACTTACTTCTCTCCCTTTACCCCTCCTTTAGCACAGCTACTGATGCTAGTCACCTACAAAGATACCTTTGAATAACTCTATAACTCATAAGCTCTGCAGTGCTTGCAATAACTGCATAATACTATAGTGTAGCATACTACTTATGTAGGAGTTCTAATCCCAGACATGGTGACTGTAAAACTGTGAGTGATTGTGTGAATGAGTGCGTGTGTCTTTGATGATACCTGATTTTATGGACATTGACATTTAATACTCTCCCCTTTCCCCTCCTTTAGCACTGCTGTTAATGTTAGTCACTGTCAAAGATACGTTTGGACAGCTCTCTATCATATAAGCTGCATGGCACTTGTGATAACTGTGTAATGCTGTAGTGCAGTATACTAGTTAGGTACAAGTTCTAATCCCTGGCTGTGAAACTGTGTGTATTTGTGTGAGAGAGTGTGTGTGGGTCTTTGATGATAACTGATTTTATGGACATTGACACTTACTACTCTCCCCTTACCCCTCTTTTAGAACTGCAGATGATGTTAGTCACCTTCAACAATACCTTTGGATAGCCCTCCACCATATAAGCTGTGTAGTGCTTGCAATAACTGCATGATATTATAGTGTAGCAAACTAGTTAGGTAGAAGTTCTAATCCCAGACATGGCAACTGTGAAACTGTGTGTGTTTGTGTGAGAGAATGTGTGTGTCTTTGATGATACCTGATTTTATGGACATTGACACTTACTACTCTCCCCTTATCCCTCCTTTAGCACTGCTGCTGATGTTAGTCACCTTCAAAGATACCTTTGGACAGTTCTCTAACATATAAGCTCCATGGCACTTGTGATAACTGTTAACACTATAGTGTAACATACTAGTTAGGTAGGAGTTCTAATCCCAGACATGGCAACTATGAAATTGTGTGTGTTTGTGTGAGAGAGTGTGTGTCTTTAATGGTACCTGATTTTATGGGCACTCACACTTACTAATCTACCCTTACTCCTCCTTTAACACTGCTGCTGATGTTACTCATCTTCAAAGATACCTTGGCACAGCTCTCCAACATGTAAGCTCCATAAAGCATGCCATAAATTCAAAACAATGTAGTAGCAGTAACTACATAGGTATGGGTTTGAATCTCTCCAGTGGCAAGTGTTTGTGTGTCTACATATGTATGTCTGTACCTCAATGATTTTGGCCCCATTTATACCCAGACACATCTCAGTGCCTGACTTTAGCAGTCCTGCAGATATCATTCACCTTAGAAGTACCTGGTGCCAACCCTAAACCATGTAAGGTCAGCGGTGCATGTGGTAAATGCATAATATAATGGTCTGTAAAGATTGTTAGATAGAAGTTTGAACCTCACCCCTGTCAAATGTGTGTGTCAGGGAAAATTATTTTTGTGATCTCTCACCCAGTGCCAGTATTTACAAGGTCTGGTGATGTTCCTCAACTTAGAAGTACCCTGGGGCAGCATCCATCCTATAAGTTCCATGGTGCATACGATAAATGTGGTACACTATAATAGCAATACATAGCTAGGTAGGGGTTTGAATCTCAGTACTGGCGAGAGTGTGTGTGTGTGTGTGTGTGTGTGTGTGTGTGTGTGTGTGTGTGTGTGTGTGTGTGTGTGTCTGTCTTCAGTATCCTGTGTGGGGGTTGCTGTGGTTGTGTAACACGATCCATTGTGGGGTGGGTTTTGCTAAATTATTATGTTGAAGACCTAGTATATGCCACAATGTCCACCTTACAAGGCCAACAGATGTCAAACACCAGAGAGGTTGGTGTAGACAATCCATAGCCCTACATGTGACAGTATGGATTGGTGAACAATATAGGTAACCCTTCTATTACTCAGAGAACACTCTCAACCCACATCTCATACACACACTTGGCTAGGCAACAACCACTATATTGGTAGTTCCCTGCATATTGCCTCACAGATAGTAACCATGGTGTAATTGCAGTGGACTACATGCCTGTTGACCACAACAATACCACTGACATCAGAAAGTACTTTGATGTACCAAGGCCAAATTTTCATCCCACCACTGTAAGTCACTGAAACAATTAGGGTGGCTGGAACTCCCCCACCATCTCTCATTCACCCAACTAACTACTGTGCACAGAATAATCTACAGACCCACAGACTGCCCTACTCTCTCAACGCTACTTGCCAAATACTATTCCAGCAGGCATCTAAGATCTGAAAATCATCTACTTCTAAAAGCAGATAAGCCCACCTTACCTGCTGGCCAACTCCTCTATGCCTTCACCGTCACCAAACTATGGAACTCACTTCCGCCTTCTATAAGAAACACAGGCAGCACCACCACCTTCAAACAAATACTGAAAAATTATCTCCACTCTTCCTGGCTATGTTCCTGCTCTATAACCTAACCTCTTCACTCTCCTTATATGATTACTAAACTCCTATGTCTTTTGCTACTAGTGACTAATGATATTTTCTCCATATTTATTTTTATCTTCACTTGTTGATACTGGTACAATAATACTGATCTCTGTCTACACCACTCTGATCAAATTCATTGAATTCTGCTTTAATGTATATTTTATGTATATATTACTGTAATCAAACAAACTAGATTCCTGCTTTTATGTATATATTCTGTATATGTTATTATATTTACTATCTGTAACACTGTTTCTGCTTCTGTACTAATTAATGTTTATATTTTTTCTGTATCTCGTTGGAGCTTTTCTCCTCAGGCCTCCACTGAAAATTGGCTCTTTTAGGCCCAGTGGACTTATCCCGATAAACAAATGCAATAAATAAAATAAATAAATGTGTTACATCTCCTGACTGAGCGTGTGTTATCAAGCAAGTAAAAGGACATGGCACCCTGTTCCATCCCCTCAGTAGCCAAATAAATGTGTACAGTGGTCCTTTTGCCATGTTCCCCACTGGACGCCTGCAACAACTGTAGAGTCTGCAAATGTACCCCACAAAGGGAATATCATGCCTTATGCACATGGCCTGTATGGACAGATGCCACTAACTCCACTGAATACCCGTATCATGCTGTCAATGTAGGTGCAAGCACAATCTCAGTTACATAGCCAGGTCTCACCAAATGAGGTCAGGAATGCTACATCAGAAGATAACAATCTGTCTGCACAACATGCCCCAGAGACCTCAAGTACACTTCCACACGTCAAAGAATATGCATGTGGGACATGTGCACAACTCAGACACTGTCCATTTTATGGAATATAGATCACATACATGGGAAGCAGTGCACATTGCTGGCCACCCACAATAGTAACCCAGATGAGTGGATGGTGAATACAGTATCCATCCCTGGGGACCACTCCAGGGACTACACCCCTGAGCTACACGAGGGAGTATTGTCATGTGGCCTGATGTCAAGGTATTCCTTTGGCCTAGCCTTGTAGAGCTGTTGACCCATTCACCTACTACACACCTGTGAAGCAATGAACCTACGGATCTCAGTACTTTCAAGTGTGTGTGTGTGTGTGTGTGTGTGTGTGTGTGTGTGTGTGTGTGTGTGTGTGTGTG
>NC_056731.1:1516321337-1516388837 GCF_019279795.1 Protopterus annectens
TAAGGGAAAGTGATGTTGCTGACACTAGGAGAGCCATGACAAGCCCTCACCCTACTATCCCTGTGGCATGTGCAATACATTTATATCCCTGCAGTAGTACTGATTAGATAGACAAGGGTTTGTATTGCAGTCCTGGTCAGTGTGTGATTGTGGGTATGTCAGAGCATTATCATGGGTTTAAGTGAGTACAATATCCAATATGGGGTGTGGATACTGGGTATACTGTCTTTTCACCATAGTACTCCCAGTACATGTCCCAAGGACCCCTGTATGAGGACTGCTGTCACCAACATTCATACAGGTAACTGATTACACTATCCAGCCCAATGATGCATGTGCTGTGTGCAAAATCTCTTTAGCAGAATGGACTCACTAACAAGGTAGTTAACACTGCTAAACCCAAGTCTGTCAAATGTGTCTATGACTGTATGTGTTTGTCAGTGTATATATGACAGTATGTCATACTATGTATTGTTCATTAACACCCAGTACATCCCCCATTACCATACTGTACAAGGCCTGGTGATGTTCTTCACTTAGGAAACTTGGGACACACCTCACCCTAAAAGCTCTGTGGTGTGTGCAATTAAGGCCAAACACATTAGTAGCAATAAGTACCTAAGTAGGGGTTCTACTTTCAGTGTTACCAAGTAAGTGTGTGTGTATCTGAAGGGATCTACTTCAGTTTGCAATAAATATGTGTCCTAGGAGATCATTTGTCCGAGACCTAATTGGCAAAAGGCAACATTTCAAAGCAATCATCTTGTGGAAATACATTCAAGCAAAACTAGTAGTAAATGTGTAAATGCCCTCTTCCTCACTGTACAGGTGTGCAGTGATACAGGAGTTGATATATATATACTTGGGTGTGGTTGTTGTGGCCGCAGCCACCCACATTGGGGTTATTGTTGTGGGTATCCCCCCACTTAGTGTGCTGTTATACTGTACAGTTTATTTTAACAGGTTAAGTAGTTGTTAATCACACTATGTGTGGTTCTATGCTAACCCACACCCTCCAAAGTGGGGGGCTGTACCACCCACACCAGCAAACCTATGTTTACCAACTCCAGGATTGCACTACATTGGGGAAGTGGATATATACACTGCCAGTACCATTGTCAATGACATTAAACTGGCAGACTGATTATTTACTGATGTGATGTTTTGGCAATTTGGTCTTGGTGGAATTACATAGGCCAATATGAGTTCACTGCAAAATGAAGTACAACCATGTGAACAGTATTCTCTGTGTATTGCATCAACATCAAAGCCCCTGTATATGTGTTATTCACAAATATTTGGTGTGTGCCACCCAGTACACCTACCATTGTCCACTGTAGAAGAGCTGCTTACATTAGCAACTATGCACTCACCTGTATACACCCCTCAGACCTATCAGCCATGTAGCACATGCAGTAACTGTTATACAGACCTGTTACCTGTGTTCAGCTGTACCCAGGATATGACAAAGTCAATGTGTCACCATATTGCCACACCCCTTGTAGGAAAGGATAGCAGACCAACATCCTGCTGACACATAGACACCTAGAACACAAACAGAATACATTATGGAGACCACGATCAGTCAGTGTTAATAACAACTATAAAGCATCATGGCTGGACAGCTACACACCCTGATGTGTAAGCATTAATCATTCCAGCTGAAAACATGTTAAACAGCATTGCATTGCTAAACCTTAGTACATTCACCCTGTGCATCAGAACCATATTAGCATGTCCCTGCATTGATGGTAATAATGACAGGGATGTGGCATAGGTATCATATGCACAGGGTGTGTTGTGGTTTACCAGAGGCCTGGGCTGAGCTGTTTGGTTGACTTCATGTGTGTGGATTAGGGGGTTCTTTATTACATGGGCTGTGCAGATGTGGTGTGTGTAGTTGTGGAGGTGCCCTAGCTGTGATGGTGATGTGTGTGCATATGTATACACACATTTCTGCTTTGTGGTTGCAATATACAGGAGTTTGTTAGACAGCTGCGGACCATACATGGCAGGGTGTACAGTCCACCATGTCTGGCCATGAACACGGGCACTACCAGGCAGAAGCCCAGATATGGTACTCTCTCCTGAAGATGACACTTGTCCACTAGATCCATGCACCACTTGGGACTGGCCAGGACCATGTGCACATGGCCTGCTGTGTTGTGGTGTGGACAGCACCCCCCTTGCAGTGCTGGTGCTGGTACTGCCACTACGGGAGTGGCTGTGAGTTGTTGCATGCCCACGGAGACCTCCACTTGTTGGTGTTGCTGAGCTATGTCCATGTGGTTGATGCCCTACTCCCACCACATGCTCTACCACATACACCACATGGTCAAGGATTCCCACCATCTCACCCAACCATCTATCCATGACCTCTGCAAAATAATGGTGGGCACCTGCAAGATCACAGATGTTGTCATGTACAGGGGGAAGAGTAGCCCTCTCAGATGATCTCTGGTGTAATGTTCTATGCATGTCTGTGCCTCCATGATGGCCCAAAACATGTGTCTGGTGACACCTACTGTGGCACTTCTGCCAGGGGCATGATGGCCAGCAGCCCTCTTATGAGCATCCCTGTAAATCTGCCTGTGTGGTACCTCACCGAGCATCCAGCTGTGGCTATTGTGTACAGACACACTTGCCATAGTCACCACACTTTCCTATCCCATGCCACCACCTGCCAAATGTCCCTCATCTATGGCCACTGGTGATGGGGTATGTATGGGCATTTTGACTGTGTGCAGGGATGTGGTGAATAAAAGTGAGATGTCAACCAATGGCACAGATTCAGCCCCTGATAACCCTGCCTGTGCCTCACTATGCCTATCATCATTGTCAGAGTCTGCATCATCAGTTTGCTTGCAGGAGGGGCCCTGTCCCACCTTGCCACCTGTGAGGGGCAGACAAGAAATATAAATTAAGACCTGTACATTATGGTTTACTTCTACACACAAACACACACACACAGACACACACACACACACACACACACACACACACACACACACACACACACACACACTTACAGGTGAGGTGGCACAAAGGTATTACACAGACCTCTCATTACGCAACAGTCAACATCAATGATATATGGCACTCAACAGCATGCACTGCAGCCATACTCAATCCCCGTTACCAACATTATACATATCTGTGATCCATGAGTTGTGTTAGTAGGTGAAGCCCCTTCCCCTTTTGGCTCCAACTCTTAGCTGAGATATATAAGTATCCTGTTTTTTTCGATTATTTATACAGTTTATTGTTTCTAGCAATTTATATATAGCACTTTTATTGTAATCTGCACGGGTAACTGATTTGTTTGCAGTTAAAAGCATTCTGTATCTTTACAAATCTTTATCTGTTTAAAAACTTTCATTTTGTGGCTTTCTGTAGTGCTTTCTTGAATTAGCTGAAGGTTTTCTTTACCTTGGCTAGATTATATTAATTGGCTGCAGGCTAGTGGGGGCTGGTTCTTTTGTGTTTTTGTTAAAAAAAAAAAAAAAACAGTTGTTCTTCTGGTATTTAAGCCCTAACTTTGAGAGAGTCCCTGTCTATACACACTGAGCAGAGTGGATGAGAGGTGTTGACTCCAACTCTTAGCTGAGATATATAAGTATCCTGTTTTTTTTTCGATTATTTATACAGTTTATAGTTTCTAGCAATTTATATATAGCACTTTTATTGTAATTTGCACGGGTAACTGATTTGTTTGCAGTTAAAAGCATTCTGTATCTTTACAAATCTTTATCTGTTTAAAAACTTTCATTTTGTGGCTTTCTGTAGTGCTTTGTAGTTTATTCCCACCCACCCTTCCGGTTGGTGTTTTGCTGTTATACTTGGTGGCTTTGCAGTTGCCCGCCCCTACTGTAGATCTGATCTGGGACACTCCTCCCAGTCTAGTGTCATTAGCTCATTCTACCTAATACAGAGAGAACATTTGATAAGGCCTTCTGTTTCTCCTTTTTCCCTTTCAAAAAAAAAAAAAACATTTTTTTGCCTGAATTTCCTTATGTTCTGACTGTGCTTCTCAAACATAGAGTATATTTTAGAGCATTTATTATAACTGTAATTGCCTTAATATTGCTACAACTCAAGTGCTCTAGGTTGCACTGCATCTGAAGTGTTTGTGTGTTTTTGCTGCTTTTCTGTATATATAGACTTCTCTGTATATGTAGACTAGCTACTTATTCTGCTGTGTTACTGCCTCTTAAATCGTTTTTCAGTTGTGCACTTGCCTTGCTTCATTTAAAAAGTTTTAAATTGCTAAGTTTGTAGAGTTTTAATTGTATTTACTGTTTAGGACTGCACACTCAAGTGTGTTAGCCTTTTCTGTGCTTATTTACTGTATTATTGCATTGTTTAGCCTGTTTCAACAAAAAATATATATATATATATATATATATATATATATATATATATATATATATATATATATATACTATCTTGTTTGCTCATATCCCACCTTTTCTAGCCAGTCCATATACCGGCTTTGCTTGTCTCAGGACTTTATTTTCTGTGCTCAGAGCTATCCAGACCTTGCTGTGGTAGAGGGAAGTCCTACTGCCTACCAATGGTTCTGGTGAGCATTGTACTGCCTGTCTAGTGCTGGAGGAGTGGTTTCCAGCTCTGAAGTTGTAATTTTATTAGCCTTTTTGGGCTGATTTCTATCCCTTTCAACTTTCTGGCTTAAAAATGTGTGTGTTTGCACATTTTTCACATCGTGCAGCACTACAAGGCTACAGTTAAACTATTCCAGGTGCCAGAAAGTCTGCTCTTCAAATTTTCCCTTATAACTAGTTGGTTTCTCAGTAGTAGCACTAAAATCTGAACCCCTGTGACTAGCACTTGCTCTAGAACCTGCTGGAAAGCACTAGGAAGCCTGAAACTGATACAAGCACTCAGCTGTCCTTGTCAATAAGGAGAAATAAATCATAGGCACTAAACAGCCTACAAATGCAAAGTACCTTGCAAAGGTAAGGGAAAACAGCTCTTAAACATTACAAAAAAGCACCTAAACAGGCATGTCCAAGGGTCAGCTTCCAGTGATTTCTCCTTTCCACCTGGTGAATCTGGGCAAACTGGGGCAATGCGGCAACTGCCTCATGTACACAGACAATCCTCTCCTCCTACCACCCAACACTACAACCTGCGAGAGATGCACTTACATAGCCAAACTGGAAGCAAAGCTCTCTCCGGTCAAGATTGTGCTAGACAGTCAAGAGGAGAAGGCTAACACCTGCATTACACCTCTAACAACTCATAGCCCTTCAAAACCCACACCATCAACACCCACACATAGCAACACTAAACCCACATATGCGGAGGCCCTTAACATTAACCTGCCCAAGCAACATGGACCTCCAAAGCTGAAACGCAAGCAAACACCAGTCACAACCAAAGTGACACATAACTCACAACACCAGTGTGCCACCCAACAACAGCCCCTAAGACAAGACAATGTACCCAACACTTTAGTCATAGGTGACTCTATAGTCAGGCACACTGATGTCCCACTCACCAGGCTGAACAAGGAGAAAATTACAGTCAGCTGCCTGTCGGGTGCCAGGATCCGCCACATAACACATGCACTCAAGTCACTCCACAACAAGTACAATTACGACTCTGTCATTGTCCATGCTGGAGTGAATGACTTGAGATGTACCTCCCTGGACTACATGAAAAGAGACATGGAAGAGCTCTTGGATCATGTGACCCAGGCAGGTATGACCCTAGCCCTGAGTAGCATCCTGCCTTCACCCAGAATGATACCACAGTATAAGGACAAAATGATTGACTTCAACAATTGGCTAAGCTTCTGGTGTCATACAAAGGGGATCCAGTATTTGTCTGCCTGGGAAGACATGATCGACAAACCATGATGCTTTGCCAGAGATAGTCTGCACCTGTCATCCCTGGGATTCAGGTTACTGGCTAAAGCTCTTGCCACCCCTATAGTGCCTTTTTTAGGCAAGGTTCAAAGGACAAAACCACCACCATAATAGATACAAGCATGCAAAATCTGAAGGTAATGCTACTCAATGTTAGAAGTCTAAACCTCAAAATGCACTCTCTCGAGGCACTCCTAAAAATGGAGAACATCGATAGCTGTGCAGTGACCGAGACCTGGTTCAAGGCTCCAGAGAGCACCCCTGCAATACCAGGCTACAATTCTTACCACACTTTTCGGCCACAAAACCAAGACCGGAACATTAAAGGTGGAGGAGTGCCCATATTCACCAAGGATATTCACACCTCCAGGCTAGTTGCCCAACACAATGCATCTGAAATTCTCCAGGTGCAACTAACACTAGGTAAGACTGCAATCCAAATTGTAGCTTGCTACAGATCCCCCACCATACCCCAAGATTCTCACTACACCTTCCTAAACATACTGGAAAATATTAAGATACAACCAAACACCCTAATACTGGGTGATTTCAACTACCCTGCCATTAATTGGGAAAACTACTCAAGTACCATCTCCTTTTCCCAATGGTTCTTGGAATTTATAAATTCCAGTGCCCTGGATCAACTAATCCATTGTCTCACCAGGGGCTCCAATGTCCTATACCTGGTCATTACCAACATGGGAGACAGATGCTCCACACCAGTGGTCACCCCCTCATTGGTCAGGTCTGACCATAAGCAAATCACCCTTGACATCCACATCCCACCCCCACCCTCCAGTAAGGAAACCTCCTTAAAAAACTTCTCCAAAGCCAACTTCATGCTACTGAAGTCAGAAGTGACAAACTTCTCAACACCCATGCAGACGGGATCTGGAAGTTCGACTGCAGAACCCTACACTAAGGCACTGTACGAGCACATCCACTCGTGCATGAATCGTGCCATCCCAAATAGAACCAAGATGATCTTCTCCAAAAAAAGGAAGCCAATCTGGTGGTCCTCTGCTATAAACAAACTATACAACAGAAGGAAGAAACTGTTGCAGAAAAGAGGAAAATCCCAGGATGCAAAAAACTCCCTCACCAGCCTCAGTAAGAAGCTGAGATCCCTCATAAAATCCTCAAAAGCTAGTTACGAAAATAAAATTGCCAAAGATTCCAAAGACAACCACAAGGCATTCTATAGTTATGTCAAGAATCTAAATGGCAATGCTTAGATCTGCTCTGAGCTACAACAGAATGGCATTAAATATACTGATCCCAAGGATATTGCCAATATCCTGGCAGATCGATTTAGTGCCAACTTCACCCCCCTCTCACCCCCTAAAGGGCCCATCTCAATACCAAAAGATTGTCAAATTCCGATAATCACAGCCACAAGTAGAAACAGCATTCTCCAAAGCTAAGAATACAGCATCCATGGGACCAGATGACATCCCAGGCTGTGTACTACATGGACTACAAAATGAACTGGCACCGCACCTAAGTGTCCTGTTTAATCATAGCCTCACCTCAGGCTTCATGCATGAGTGGTGCACAGCTACAGTTATCCCGCTCCACAAGGGAGGATCCACCATGGATCCCGGGAACTACTGTCCCATCAGTCTGACAAGCCTGATCTGCAAGGCATTGGAACGCATTATCATGGAACTTATAAACAAAGACATTGGCAACCTTCAAACACTGGACCCCACCCAGTTTGGGTTTGTGAAGGGCCAATCTTGTCTTCTGAATCTGATTGACTTCTTCGAATCAGTCTCCAGAGCTGTGGACGAGGGTAAGGCGGTCCACACAGCCTATCTGGACCTCACCAAGGCCTTCAACACCATCCCCCACTCTGGAATCATAGATAAACTTACTAAGCTGGACATAAATCCCTACGTCACTCGATGGGTTGCCAACTGGCTTACTGACAGAACCCAGACTGTAAAAGTAGCCGACTCCAAATCCAGCTCCAGAAGAGTGACAAGTGGAGTACCTCAGGGTTCAGTCCTGGGACCACTCTTGTTTGGCATCTACTTCTCTGAAGTACAAGCCAACACTAAGGGACTCTGGCTAACAAAGTTTGCAGATGACTGCAAACTAGAAGCCATTACTGAATCCCCAAATGATGCGGATATTCTACAAAAGGGCCTTACAGAAACAGATGCCTGGTGCCAGAGCCATGGGCTCAAGCTTAATGCCAAGAAATGTATAGTTATCCCCTTTGGAAAAAAACATGTACCCATGAACTACCACATAGGTGGCAGGTCACTAAACATCGAAAGTGTGATGAGAGACTTAGGGACACAAGTGAACAGTGGTCTCACTTTCGATAACCACATCGCCACAACAGTCAGAAAATCCTTCTATGTGGCACACCTCATCACTAAGGGCTTTTCATCCAGAAAAAAAGAGGTCATTGTCCCACTGTACTCATCCCTCATTAGACCCATTATAGAGTATAATGCCCCATTTCGTATGCACCTCACAAGACATCTGCAACAGCTGGAAAGGCCACAGAAATACCTCACTAAAAGAATCACAGGCCTAAAGCATATGCCATATGCTGACTGTCTAAAAAAACTCCAGCTATACTCTGGCATATCGTCTACTCAGAGGCAATCTCTGCTTAACATACAAGGCCATGTCAAACCCTGAGCTGTTGGACATGCTCCCCTTAAAGAAATCCCAATCCCTCAGAGCCACATGCTCCAGGGATCTAAACCTTATCATCACAATGAACAAAACACGCTGGAGGGATAGATTCCTAACCCAGAGACTCCCCATACTCTGGAATAGACTGCCCATGCATGTCAAGCAGAGTGCCTCATTGGCCCTCTTCAAAAGGAACCTTGATGATTGGATGGGAGATAGGAAATTCACCCCGGGGATCATGTCAGTCGCCCTGCTAGACAGGGGCCTGGAGAAGTAAATATTGTGGGAAGAAATTTCCAGGGAATTGTTATGGCTAGGCTTGCATAGGCCTTAGGGCCGATAGCCTAGTACCAACCTATGAACCTATGAACCTGGAATACAATGCACCCATGTACACAGTATTGCTGTGCACCTGTACAGCACACTGGCATGTACTGTGCACCATAACTCACAAGTGTACCCACCATTGCTGAATGTGTATATGTGTGACAGTTATGTTTGCCCTGTTGCTCACAGCTCCTATGTGTTTGTCTGACACATACCTGGGATGATATGAGGACTAATGTCAGTAATTAATGCCTGTCCTTTGATTTCCAGATCTCATCATCAGCAGTACATGTATGTGCAAGAAAATCCGGTTACACTGACAACCTTCAAAGCTTAATGTGGATATGAGGAGTATACACACCCTTGTTGACATGCCAGCCTCTTCTATGATATGCAGTGGGGCCACAATACTGCATTTGTTAACATTACACACACCTGATATGTGACATAAGACCTGTGAAATCCAATGCAGTATCAAACAAATGTGTTAGTTTTGCAGCTGCTGAATGAGATGCATACAATATGTGGTTTGCATAAGTATGCACACCCTTAACACAATGGTTTGTTGAAGCACCTATTAAGTGAACTACAGCAGTCACTATTCCTGGAAGGGGTATACTAGCATGGCCCATCTTCACTTGCCATTATTTGGTCACTCTGCCCTACAAATGTCCCCCAACTCTGCCAGATTCCAAGGTCAGCTTATGTGCACAGCCCTTGGAGGTCACACAGTGGCTTCACTATTGCTGTAGAGTCAGGGTTATGTCTGGTACAATTCATAACCTTCACTGTGTTCAGATACAACCATTCTTAGCAAGCTTTGGATATATGCTTCATTTCATTGTTGTGTTTCAAGCTGACACCCTTCCCCATCCTCAGCCTTATTGCAGATGCTTGACAACTATGGACCACACATGAGTGTTATTTTGCAGTGTTCCAAATTCTAATTGGTGTGACATTGCAGCCCTGTACTTGATGGAAGGTGTCTACTCAAGAAGAGTGAATGCTGTCAGTACATCACAAGCTGCTTCCACAATATCTTATTTGGAGTGTGTGCACACATACGCTTCCAGTGTTTGTTAAGGTATGTATTCCCCATATTTGTTAACCTAACATAGGATTCCATATTACACATTCATTGATCATGCTAGGATCACATTACAGGTTGTAGAAGGTGTGGAATGTGGTATGGTGATTTGCTGTTGTTTATATCAGGAACAGTTGCCATTGTAATAGTGGTGTATACACTGTTGTAGCCACTGTATAAGGGTAATGTTTCTACCATGTCCCTACTGTAGGCCATTTGCCCCACCATTATGTTAATCTCTGTCCACACATCTTGCACTGACAGGTTGTTAGGTATACTGCATGACTCTTATATACCCTTCAGATATGCCAACATGGTGACCACTGTGATGTAGTGCAGTTAACACCAACAATAAGGGAACATGTACAGCATGCATTATGGGTAGGTGTGTTAAATGTGTGCATGGCAAATAGAATGGCCATAACATGGCCAGTGTATTGGCAAACCTGAACAAAACAACTCCATATTCACCAGCTACAGGCTTCTGCCCCAGCTGTATACCAGCAAGACCTAAATAGTTGTGAGACAAAAGTAATGTCAGTAGCCACACACTTGTAGCATTGGTACAGGGTGGGAGCAGCATTTCAGCACATCAACAGTACAAACCCACAATACTAGAGATTATGCATGTTTGTTCATTATTACACTGAAGCAACATACTATCTTATCTGACATATGCATGTAGATATTTTACAGATTAAAATGGACAAGCAACAGTGGTTTAGTAATGTTCCATGAGGTCTTACCTGCATGTTACTCATCCATTGTGTGGGTGGCACCCACCTCCACAATGCTGTCTTCAGCCTGCTGGCTTGGCTGGCAAGTGGGTGCCCCAAGGCTGGCAAGGAACTCCTCAAAGGTTCATAGGTTCATACTAGGCTATCTGCCCTAGGGCATTTATAAGCCTAGCCAGAGTGTGTTTGGCTTTCGCCACCCATTTTAAATTAATTTTGCTATGCCCTTTTTCGAGGTTAGTATACTGTGCCTCTGTCTAACAGTGACACAGAAGTGATACCCGGGGTAAACCTACGATTCCCCATCCACTCATCAAGATTCCTCTTGAAGAGAGTCAATGAGGGACTCTGCCTAACCTGGACTGGGATTTTATTCCAGAGTGAAGGGAGCCTCTGGGTTATGAATCTGTCCCTCCAGCATGTCCTATTTGTTTCAGTGCTGAGGTTCAAGCCTCTCAAGCGCGTAGCTCGATGGGATTTGGATTTTCTGAGGTGCAGCATGTCCATTAATTCCGGGTTGGACATGGCTTTATACATCAGGCACAGATCGCCTGTGAGCAGGAGGTATGCCACTGAGTAGAGCTGGAGTTTCTTTAACCGGGCAGCATATGGCATCTGTTTGAGCCCTTTGATCCTCTTGGTGAGGTACTTTTGGGGACTTTCCAGTTGCTGCAGGTGTCTGGTAAGGTACATCCCAAAAGGGGCATTGTACTCAATTATGGGCCTGATGAGGGATGAGTAAAGAGGCACGATGACCTCCCTGATCTAGATGTGAATCCCTTCATGATTAGGTGGGCTATATAAAATGTTTTTCTAACCACTTTGGCCACGTGGTTGTCAAATGAGAGATTGCTATCAACTTGGGTCCCCAGGTCCCTAATTACTTCTTCCATACTTAATGGATTACCACCTATGTGGTAATTTGTGGGCACTTTGTTTTGCCAAAGGGATGACTATACACTTTTTGGCATTTAGCTTAAGGCCATGGCTCTGGCACCAGTTGTCTGTTTCTATGAGGCCCTTTTGAAGGATGCTTGTGTCGGCTGGAGAGTTGATTATGGTGCCTAGTTTGCAGTCATCTGCGAACTTGGTCAGCCACAGTCCTTCCGTGTTGGCCTGTACCTCCGGGAAATATATACAGAACAAGAGAGGTCCCAGGACTGAGCCTTGTGGGATGCCACTTGTAACTGGTTTGGAGTCTGACATGGCTCCAGCAATTCTAACCATGTGGGTTCTGTCCTTGAGCCAGTTTGCAGCCCATCTAGCCATCATAGGGGTTTATATTTAAGCTGGTGAGCTTATCTATAATGCCCGAGTGGGGTATTGTATCGAAGGCTTTTGCGAGGTCCAGGTAGGCTGTGTGGACCACCTTCCCCCTCGTCAATGGCCTTGGTGACTGTTTCAAAGAAATCAACCAGGTTTAAAAGGCAGGATCTGCCCTTAACAAAGCCGAACTGGATAGGATCCAGTGTCTGTAGGTCCCCAATATCTTTATTTATGAGGTCCATGATGATCCTTTCCATAGCTTTGCAGACCAAGCTAGTCAGGCTTATGGGGCGATAGTTTCCAGGATCCGTTGAGGCACCACCTTTGTGGAGAGGGACCACTGTTGCTGTACACCACTCTTTGGGTACATAACCTGTAGTAAGGCTGAGATTGAGCAGTAGTTTTATGTTTGGGTTTAGCTCGTCTTGGAGTTCATGTAGGACGCAGCCCAGGACACCGTCTGATCCCATTGATGCTGTGTTTTTTGCTTTGGAGAGGGCGGCTCTTACCTGAGCATCTGAGATGCCAGGGGGGCAGCACTCTGCTGGGATAGATATTTGCCCTTTTGGTGGGGAGGGAGGGGAGAAGTTTGTGCTGAACCTGTCAGCTAGGATGTTGGCAATGTCTGTGGGTTTGGTGTATTTTTTGTCATTATGGACTAATTCTGAGCATATCTGGGAATTCCCACCCAGGTTCTTAACATAACTAAAGAAAGCCTTGTGATTATCCTTAGTGTCCTGTGCAATTTTTCTCTAAGCTGGCCTTAGACGATTTTATGAGTGCCAGTAGTTTTTTGCTAATAGTGATCAGAGATGCCTTCCCTTTTTGGGATTTTGCTCTATCATGTAGTAGCTTCCTCCTTCTATTGTATAGTTTGTTTATGGCTGGGGTCCACCAGACAGGACATCTGCCTTTGGAGGATTGGGTCTTGGTTTTATTTGGGATTGCATGATCCATGCATTCCTGAAGGTGTTCAGAGAATGTGTTTATAAAGGATTCTGTGGTCTGGGCCGTATTTTCCACAGGCCCGGGGGCTTTGAAGGATTCCACCTCGGTTTTGAGGAGTGTGAAATTTTCTTTAGAGAAGTTTTTCACTGTGGTTTTCTGGGCAGGGGGTGGGGTCGGGATGTGAATATCCAGTGAGATTAGTTTATGGTCTGATCTTACCAGTGAGGGATACACTTCTGGTCTGGAGCATAGAGTCCCCATGTTGGTGATGATCAGGTCCAGTATGTTTTCCCCTCTTGTGGGAGTGGTAACAAGTTGTTCCATAGCATTTGAGTTTATAAATTCTAGGAACCTTTGGGCTAGGGTGTTGGAGCTAGAGTAATGCTCCCAGTCTATGTTTGGGTAGTTGAAGTCACCCAATATAATGGTGTTTGGAGATTCCTTCATATTTTCTAGTTTTCTCAGGAAGGCTGAGTGTGGTTCCTGGGTTTGGGAGGGTGGTCTGTAGCAGGCTATAAACTGGAAGGCAGTTTTACCCACTGTTAGTTGCACATGGATAGTCTCTGATGCTTTGTGCTGCACCACCAACCTGGAGGTGTGGGTATCTCTGACGAATATTGATACTCCCCCTCCTTTTGTGGTATGGTCCAAGTTTTGGGGCCAAAAAGCATGGTATGAGGTATAACCTGGTAGTGCTGGGGTGCTCTCGGGAGCCTTGAACCAGGTTTCTGTTACTGCATAGATATCAATGTTCTCCATGCTAAGGAGAGTTTCGAGTGCATGCATCTTGAGGTTTAGACTTCTGGCGTTGAGTAGCACTACTCTTAGTTTCTTATCCCTTGTGATACCTATGGAGGTGGGTTTGTCTTTTGAGCCTTGCCTAACAAAGGCACTATGGGGGTCGCAAGAGCCTTTGCCAATTTCCAAAAGCCCAGGGGTGATAGGTGCAAGCCTATCACCTCCTCAGCATGTGTCAGTGGTGGCTGAATGGCATGACCCCCACCTGTGGCTAGCTGGTCCCTCCAAATTGCAGCAGCATGCTGACAGGCATGGCAGATCAGATCGGTGCATCAATGCCACACACCTGGTCATAATTTCTGTTGTGCAGGCTGACATCGTTTACCCTGTGGATGAGTTCATTCCACAGGGTGGTCCTATCCTACAGATCCTGGGCCCTGGGGCTGAAGAGGATGGCATGGTGCATGATGACATACTGGATGATTGCATCATTTTCCAGGTTTGTGAATGCGGGCAGATGTTCCAGGGACATTGTACCTGGAAGACATAAACAGGAAAAAAGGTCACAGGACCTCATACGGTTGTCCATGTGCATATCAGCACTGGATATTACTTGCAAATAATCCTGACTATACCATAACACTGTAAGCTATCATGGCTTTGACATCTTGCATTACACTCCTGTCCTTGATCTCTCCAGTCCCCCCAATGTTATACACTTAATGGCATAATCCACTGTTCACCATTCATTTCTGTGTAGAGGGATGACAGTGGCCATCTTCCATGTGAATAGCATGTGGATGGTGGCATGTGTGTGTTTGACTGTAATGAGTGATGGAACTGTGAGCACATACATGTGCTCATATAGGAGGCAAATTGTGATGTTCTCATGGCCCATGGAGACTTGCTGTTGGTGCCATCAGTCGACAGTATGTCCGTGCTCTCCACTGATGCGGCAGGAGTATGGCTAATGTGCATATCCCCTGTACTAATGTTGTGGACAGGGTGTCACTGTTACCACCTATCCACCTGTCTGATGCAGGTTGCCTGTATCCATGACATGTGTGTATGAGGTGTGCTTTACCCCAGGCACAGGTTAACATGTTTTACTGGCTCTGAGACTGTGTCCATATGTGTAGACATGGCTGCAATTGCCTTTGGTGGTTTGGATGTGTATGATTTCTAGTCATAGTCAGCCTTACAGGAAGTCACCTGTGAACCTACATGCTTGCTCAGATAGAGGTGCAATTGCTTCCAAGTTGTGTTCTGCACCTATGTGTCCCTGTACAGCCACTATAGTAACCTATTATGTGCTTTGTGTCTTGGTGCTGTCCACCAAGGGGGATTACCCTATCGTTGGTGGAGGATGGTTGTATAGGTACGGTACTGCTGATTCCATATAGCTACAGTGGATATGAAGTGTACACACCCCTGTTACAATGTTTGGTACGTGTGCAATTGGAACATGACCCCAAAAAAGCATGTCAACACAATCCCCACCTGTGATGTGTTCTATAGCCTGCTCAGTTCAATAGGGAACATAACAACCTGTCCGGTGGAAACATATGTGAATTCATACAGTAAGTCAGTTGAATGTGTGTTTGCACCCTTACACTGATATGTTGTGTAAACACCTGCTGAGATGATTATAGCATCCATTTGTCTTTGTTTGTACTCTAACGTCATATCACATCTTCACTTGGCAATGGTTGCTCACCTTCCATGAAACAGCTTTGTTTCTTTTTCAATAGAATTGTACAGGTTATGGATCACATTTGAGGTGAGAAATGTTTTGACATGAATTCTGTGATCTCATTGGCATACAGCACACAGACCTGGCATTCCAACAGGGGTGTGTGCACTTTGATATCCAGTGTATATGGGTGTTGATATGGGTGTTAGTGGTAGGCATGGACAGTGGGTCATAACACAGTTGTACACTTCTCTGATTACTACATGATAAGTATACCTACTGTACTACTCATATCAGTGTCATGACAATGCAACAATCAGTAGCAGTACACATTTTATTTTGTTGTATGCAGTGATAGTGATATTACACACATGTGCAGCATGCACATCCTATTTTCCAGACTGATTGTGACCCATGTTATCACTTCTGTGCCTTTCAGCTGAACATACGCATGCATGCACATGCTCAGGGGATACCTGGTACACATTTGTGTTCTATGTCATTATGGAACACTGTATTTACAGTCTTGCAGCTCAATCATACATCTCAACCTGTTATACCAAGACTTCTGGTCATTGGTCCACCTCACTGGGTGACAAACAGGGAAGTCAGTTTTAATAATGTATCAGTATAGCTGCCATAACACAAGTATATGTGTAAGTGACTACAGATATCTGTCACAACTGTGAACTTTGTCCAGAAGAACACTATACAGTTGAAAGTTATTAATTCAATATATCATATGCAGTTTAACACACACATCTGCAACAGTGCTTCACTATGCTCATGCTCTATATAAGTACCCTAGATTTACAATACAAACATGTATATTACTCATATTCACAGGTAACATATGGATATGGGCAACATCCCATTAACTGACCTAGCAATGGCACAGACATGACTGTTTGACAGGCACTCTAGCAGTTGCCATATGTGAGCTGCCCTTTCCCAGGGTGTGTCAGGATCCTCAGCTGTGACCCAACCTATCCACCTCTTAGAGCATCACATGTGGACAAAGCCTAACATTAGGTGGGGCTATATAGGGACAGATCATAGATATGCCTATTACAAACCTATGAAGTTTGTGCATGATACATTTCACATTACCATGACTGTTCTGAAGGTGGTGGGGTCTGAAACTCATGTGTCTGTCATGACTTCATTGCTTCCAACTTCAGCTATTTGCCAGACTAATATGGATGTTTGGAGGAACAGGACAAACACTATGATGGCTGAATCTTGACATTCTGTGAAGATCTGCACAGTTGGCAGGTATGGCCCACTGCAGACAGAGTCAGATGCTATGTCCATAGCATGTGTTCAGCAGGACATCATTACAACAAGTATTGATGGCACATATACATCTTTCATAATCCTTTATACCATTATTACAGACCAAGTACTACATTCAATTACATGCTTACATGTTTCACATACCTGGTTTATCTTCAGGTTCCTTCTGTGTACAGGATGTCTTCTTGTTTCTTATTTCAAGGTTTTGTTTATGTGTTTTTTTTGTTTGTTATTTTGGTGTGTCTCTCTTTCTCTCTCTCCACTACTGAGATCAAGCTTATTTGAATAGGTTGAAGCATGGCTTTTGTAGGTGATGCTCATGTTCAGGTGATGGCCTCTGTACCAACTGCTGTTCCCACTTGCTAATTGCATGCAGGCAGCTGTGTAGTTCTTCCAATAGCCAATGTCATAGCAACCCACTACTATAAATAACTACATCATGTGGGTGTTGTCCCTTTACCTTTCCTGTATGGAAGACATCCTTCATGTGTTTGGGCAGCAGTGTTACAGACAACAGGTAGGAATACCTCTTACAACAGGACTTGTGGACACATGCCAACTACATGTTTGTATAAGGCTCCAGACCTAGGGTCAGGGTGTGAGTATTGCTGTTATATGCATTGAATACTGCTAGTTTTACAGGATTTGTGTGTCCATGCTAGTTTTGCATGGAATGCAGTCTGTCTGATGGCCAGAAGATTGGCTGTTATGTTTTGCCTGTTCCCTACAGAGGTCTTGTCCCTGACATATCAGTGGCATTCTTTCCGTTGATTGCTATCAGTACATGGCAACATCCATTTGTGTTTCTGACTTTATATTCCTGAGTAAGGGTATGTTGCAACCAATCCTGTAACACCAGTAACTTTCACAGTGTATAACAGCGATATTTCAAATATGGCCTTGTGTTTCAGCCTCTGTCCTCCATCTATATACCAGGCTTTGTCTAGATGTCATGCAGTAAGAGGTTGATAGGTATGGTCTATCATTATTTAGTGCTGACATTCCTGCTATCATTCCAGTGATGTTGTGGACTCCCACAGAAGGTGTCGAGCAGGGTCCATATATATGAGGGCTACAGCTGGACAAAACATGTGTGACCCTGTACAGTATGGAGGTCAGTGTATAGAGAACACTGTTATATGCCCTTGTAAGACATTTTATGGGGAGGAGTATTAAATGTTTTTAACTTAGGCTGTTACAACATGTGGGGAATATCAGTAATAAGAAACATTAAGGTATATGGCTGTATATTTTCATGCATTTCACCATGGGAACAGTGGTGGGCTACAGTTTACTGTCTTGCACACAGTTCTGTTTGTCAGTGTGATAGTGTTGTTTTAAGTTAAGCATTATGTAACGGATACATTTACAGTGTGACAACTGATACTTTTCCCCCTAGGGGGTTGAGTACAGAGTTTAATTGGAGGCTATTGAACTACATCTGTAAGTAAGTGTTGATTGATTCTTATCTTCAAGGCAAGTGTGTTTTTACTGTTGTACTACTTGAAGGCTTTACCCTAGACAGCAAAGTATGTTATGTTTTGCAGATTATTGTATCATATATTTTCTTTGAGAGTTGCATTAATCAGTTATTATGCATTTCAAACACCTAAATGCTATAAGAAATGGCATAAACAACTGAAATAGTACACAAATAAACATTTGTATATATACAAACTGTGTGTGATGGCATGTCCTTTGCATTGTGAGTGGGTATATGTTTCATGCAATAACTGTCATATGTAGGAAAGAATCAGACACTGACCATTTGAAAAGGTGGCAACTGTAGGAATAATGGCTGTTTGATATTCTGTGCGCTCTCTATATAGACTCTCTTTACATATATCTATAAGTATTTATATATTTATGTATGTATGTATGTAAATATATATATATATATATATATATATATATATATATATATATATGTGTGTGTGTGTGTGTGTGTGTGTGTGTGTGCGTGTGTTTGGATCATTAGAATGTTTAGTGCTTCCACATTGTTCATTCCCTATGGTTGACTGACTGTTCTGCATGATATGCTAGAGAAATCATCCTAACATCTTACAGCTGAGATGGCTTATACTTGTTGTGGCTATATTGTGCAGGGTCGTGGGTTCAAATCTGCAAGTGCTGGTTATTCTGTTACAAGGCAGAACAGTTCAGGTGAGGAGGAAGGGATAATGGCAATAATTACAAGAGGTCCCTATTCTGGGCCCCTTCTCCCCCATTTACAGTGCCTTTGGTCAGATGTTTTGCAGTGAGAGGTTCAGAGTGTGGATCCGATGTCGAATGCACTATATATACACATATATACATATATATATATATATATATATATATATATATATATATATATATATATATATATACACATACATATATATATAGATATATGTTGACGTATGTCTACACATATACATATATATATATATATATATATATATATATATATATATATATATACATATATAAATACATTTTCCCTCCTGTTGAATGACTGCGCTGCATGATATGTTTGGGAAAACATCACACATATGTACAGCTCAGATGGCTTAGTGGTAACTTGCTGTGACTATGGTGTGCAGGGTCCTGGGTTCAAGTCTGCAAGGGCTGATTATTTTGTTGCTGGGCAGAACAAGGACTGTTGGATACAGAATGATTAGGGCACTTTTAAGCAGCTGTAAGTGGGTTTGCGCAGCTTTGCGTGGCGGTAAGCAATGCTAACTTCCGATTAAATGTGCTTTCAGACAGCCTTAAAAGTGCTTAATCTGTCTAGGTATTGCTTAGTTCCACACAAACACGCTTAATCTCGTTTATCAATGCTTAAAAGTGCTTACTCCCGCTTACCCCTATGCTAATTTCTTTAAAAGAAAAGAAAAAAGAGGTGATAGGAAAGTGGTGAAAAAGGGGACATGTAGAGGAAAAGAGAATAGGGAAAGTAGCTAGGGATGTGCAGGACGGGTGTAAGGAAGGTCCATCGTCCATTTCTTCTACAGCAACAGCTGTGCATATATACTGAATTTGGAGGCATAGTTGGACACTCAAACCCCTGAGAGAGGGGTGAGGACAACCATAATGTGTTGTGAAGCCATTTAGACCAGATTACATGTGTCCAGTGGACATGTGTGCAAAATGGAGAGCTATGTATGGGCTGAAATTTTTGGGGGGGAACCGATTGTCCTTTTTTTTTAAGTTGAGAGTGGGATGTTGGGGAAGGATAGTAGGTATATTTGGGGAGGTAGGTTAGGTAGGACAGACAAGACAGCATACAGGGGTGGTATATGATGCATATGGGGATAAACACCTTGGACAGGGAGGAGTGTTTGGAAATTGGTAATCCGTGAGACCCCAAATGGAAACAGTGGGACTAGGTCCTCACCCATGGGCAGTCACCACTGCACCTTCATGGCCCCAAAGGTGGCTGTGCTGGGGGCTGAGCAGGAGGGGCAGGCTGACCCTCTTATTGCACCATGCAGTCCTCAGGCTGGTGTAGCAAATCTCCAAACTCCTTTTGGAGCTCGCTATGCACCAAACCCCGGACCTGGCTTCGTGTGACTGGATCTATCCACGCACCTACTCCCAGGGGGGGCAAGCCCCATCCCCTCAGGCATTTCCACCCAAAGGTGGTACAGGACCAGTGGACAAGGAGGTCCCGGGGTGGATCCCAGATGTGCTGGGGCCTGGTGCCATGGCCAGATGAGGTGGGAGAGGTGGGTCCGCTGGGACAGGCCTTCCAAAACATGCTATGGTGTTACAGTTTTAGAACATATGTGGGTTAGTAATAGTCAACACAATTCAGGATTAGTTATATCAGCATGCATAGATATTCCCATTAATCCAAAACAACAGATTTGGAACAATTGCATAGCAAACAGAACACATGCATATATGGAACCACAGTGGCCATTACAACGACATACAGGTTACATTGATAGCAACAGTCCACCAATGATAGTATTTCAACATGGAATATTAATACAAACACATTTCAATATTTGTTGAACAATAAGACATATGTCCCAACAGTAGGTTTGGTGTAAAACATACCCATTGATTTGTGTGTTTAGATTATTGTTGCAGATATGGTGGGTGGGGGGGATGTCAGTTAACAGCTTGTATATCCTTGCAGTACTCACAACTTTAATGATCATTGCTCTAATCATTACTCTACAGGTATTATTACAATACCCTATGGCCTTGGTTTGGGCAGTGGTATGTTTGTACACAGTGTATACTTCAAGTCTTGTAGAGATAAATTCTATTTCTCTTACCTGGTAGGCCTGTGGAGGAAACGTTAACACTACCTGACTGTTTCTACACATATTCCCAGATTCCTAGCTATAATTCTGCACTAACGTCTCAACCTCTTAATGCAAACAATCTTTACAAAGTTTGACAAACTGGAGATACAAATAGGGACATATTTTAAATATTACTTTTATAAATGTTTAGAAAGTTGCCAGAGTAACAGCATTTGTTTTAATATAAATTTTCTGGAGGATCTGAACTCTGAAACTCAAATGTATGTCATTATTTAGTGACTACAGTCCTGATATCATCCCAGTGATTTGCCAGGAAAATAGAGGAACAGGCCAAAAATATGAGGCAAATATCTGGACATTCTGCAGCAATCTGTTGTGAAGTATGATTATGCATACAGCTTACTACCACTCCCGGGATTCGAACCATGGCTGTGTGTGCTAAAAATACAGCAATTTGTGATTCATCATAGTGAGCTATTTAGAAAGTGCTGTCTCTTCCTTCCATGTTTTCTGTCTAAGTCTCTCTTGGTTCTACAATCTGACCTTGTAATTACAACATTCTTATATAGACATTCCTAGACATATTTTTTATGTAGCACAGTGTAAGAAACAGTTGACACAACAGTACTATTCACATACCAGATCTTGGTGAATCCAACATGTGATGCCATATAATACCAGAGTAAACACAACCAGTCCAGAATTTAGAAATTTAGTCCCAGGCAGTTACACTTTTATTTAAATATGACCTATATGGGACTATTACTGTCATATTGTCTGGTTTATTCAGTGGAAACCATACACATTTTTTATACTGCCAGGTGACATTTTACTCCTTTATATTTATTTGATATGACTACTACAAGCAGGATTGTTACTCACCAGCCTCACAACACAGCCTTTTTGCAACCTGCTGGCATGGGCTTCCTGGTTCACAGCCCGCTCAGCTGCAGCTGTAATGAAAATAGAGAAACATTTTTGCATACCTATCCATCACATACACAGGCTGGACTTTGGTAAACAAGTATTGTTATGTATACTTACACACTGCTGGGACATCTCCCCTGTCTCTTGTTTCTTGGATCCACTGTTCCAAGAGCTCCCTCTTCCTCTGTTTCAAGTTGGCATAGTGGTGCTGGACCCGGTCACTTTCCTAGGCTTCTGCTTTATATTTGGAGCCCTGGTACTGGTTCTGCAGCAATCTCATGTCTTGTTTTTTTACCAGGAGTCCTACCATGACCTTGGGCTCCTGTATGCCCCAGCACTGTGCCAGAAGCGCATGCCCTCTCCAACTCCTGCCATACTGCCTACAGTGGAGAACTACAAGCATTCATGAGCTGTATTCCCACCTGCAGGGTTTAAATACAGACAATTTCCCACCCTTTGCCATGACTGGACAGTTTTGAAAAGGTTGAGCTAAGCTAAGCTACGAGCAAATCTGCTTAGCTAAACTTGGCAGTGCTTAAAGTGGTAGGTTCAGCATTGCTTACCAATGGGAAAATCCACTTAGCTGGACTATCCATTGCTTAGTATTCATATGTGCACAATGCTTACACCTGGTCAACATAGCTGTGCAATGCTTAGCATTGCATATGTTTTATTATATTGGTCTACCACCTATATGGGATTCATTCATCATTCATTACATAATATTAGATTTATTTACCTTCCCTGACATCCCCCAATGTGCTGTAATTAATTTATTCTTGTGTGACTATACTGTATGGGGCACTTGTGTTTATATGGGGTTTCACTACTTTATTACACTTACACCTCACATCTGGGCCTAATACACTACTCTTGTTGAGAAAAATCAGTTACTTCTTACATAAATATGCAAAAAATAAAATGTTTAATATTTACACATACAAAATGGAAATGGCTTTGGTGAGGCTCAAACCATGAATGACTACATGCAAGGTGTACTGATGCTTCTGCTGGATGTCTATTGCTTTTTAACTTATCGTGCTGTTTCAGCTGGGCTAAGCATAGGTAAGCAATGGGTACACCCACACAGCTATTGTTTTTTTTATTTGTACCCTTCAGAATATCCATGCTAATGCTGAACCTATTATTCTATCAACTTTCTGCTTTGTGGGACTATTGTCCCTTATGGCTTTGTCCACATTCCTTACTCTGATGGGTTGGGAGGTGTGTGCTATGTGCTTATGCTAAATCTGTTATTCTATCAACTTTTAGCTTGGTAGGGACTATTGTCCCTTATAGCTTTGACCAGATTTCTTACCCTGATGGGTTGGGGGTGTTAACGAGTGTTTGTTTTACAGCACGGCAGCATGCCTTCATACATATGCATGGCACACTGCCGTGCTGATCAGGAACGGTCTCTGCCATGCAGAAATAACTTATTCCTGTACGGCTGCTTTCTGAATCTGGGAGTATGTCTATTTTGGTATAATTATTTAAATTGTAGATGTTTTTTGTGTTGTTTTTGAAGATTGTAAAATGATTGTTCTTAAAATGTTTTGTAATACTTTGGAGCTTTTCTCCCCAGGCCTCCACTTTCAAGGAAATCGAAATCAAATGTCAATAACTAACTAACTAACTAACTAACTAACTAACTAACTAACTAAATGTCATATCAGATCTTTGTATAAGTATTAATACATTGATGGTAATAGATCATCTAGCTTCAGTGGTTAGCAAGTTGGATAGCTTGTAGGATATTTTTAGCTGCATAAGAACTTTATTTACTTAGGCTTTGCTGAGTTTGCTGAAGATAAGATGTTGGTCAAAAAGGTAGACCTAAGTGGTTTTGGGGTTTGACACATGGAAGACAGTTACCTGAAGAATCTGTGACTGTTCATCTCTTTTGTATTGTTGGGGCATGCCTAAAAAGCACCACAGCTGTGTTTTTTTAGTATCTACAGTGAATTTATTAGAGTGGAGTCAGAACAAAATCATTCTGAACATCATTTCTGAAAAATGTAGGATTTTCCTTGACCTTCATGAGGACAATATAATCTGTGTAAGTAATACAATTGAATCTGTGTAAGTAATACAATTGATTTAAGGGAAGTCCATAGGAAGGTCATTGATGAATAGGGAAAAAAGAAGAGGGTCAAGTACTGACCCTTGAGGGATGCCTTTTTCATGTTTTTCCAGACATATAAGAATTGTTTAGTTCAGCTAATGTAAAGGTACGGTTAGAGAGATAATTCCTTAACCACTAAAGGATTTCATCAGAAAAAATGAAACAGACTGACTCAGCTTAAAAAGCAAAAGAGTGAATAACAGTATCAAAGGGTTTATTTAGGTCTAGGAGGATAACCCCAGATTAGTTTCCTTGTTCTGTATTAGAGTATGTGTGATCAGTCAGTGAGTAGATGGTACTAGTAGTGTTACAGTTATGCTGGAAACCATATTGCTCATTGTTGAGAATATTGTATTTAATAATATACTCTAGAGTTTGATGGCAGATTATCTTTTCAAGAATTTTAATCAGAGAGCAGAAGTTAGAAATGGAACAGAAGTCGCTGACTGATAAAGGTAAGAGAGTTTTGGCCAGGGGTAGGGATGGCAAGTGTAAAGCTATGGGAGTTGTTTTTGGTTGTCAGGGTTAGGTTATACATATGGGTTACAGAATTATTAAGTATTTCACTGCTATATTTCAAAATGCTGGAAAGTGTACTGTAGAAATATTGGAGACAGCTGCAGTTAATGTTATTTAGATATTTTTGTACTTATTTTCTAGAAATGTTTTTAAGTAAAATGGTGGTTACTGAAAAGATATTTGTAAAGGGGGGTTTAGTGAAATATGTGGAGGATTTCTGAAGAATGAGCTACTTGTGGCTGGGGGAATTGCTGGTGATTTTGACTAAAGTGGAAAACAGTGATATGGAGAAATTGTGACCGGTACCAGATATAGGAAAGAGACAGGAAGAAGCAAGATGTTTAACAGCTCTCCCAAAATGTATTTGGGTTTTCAAGATTGGTATTTTGAAGCTTTCTGCAGCAGTCAGGTTTAGCTTAGTTAGTAGCCAGTCTTGTTTCTCTTTTCAGCTTACAGTAAAAAGTGAATTTATCAGATTGAGGGGGTTCAGCTTTCCAGTCGAGCCAAGCTTTGTCTCTGTTTTAATAAGTTGTCTAATATTGTCTGTAAGCCGAGAAGTACATATTCCTCTTTTTCTGATTTTCTGATTTTTTGCTTGGGTAAAGTCTATTGTCTATGGGCGTTAGAAGGTTGCAGAACACATTGATAGCTGACATAGCCACAGTCCTTGAACTTAGCCACATAAACCAGTCATCCTCCTGTATCTAGTGGTGCTCTGCAATATGATCTGGGTACATGTACAAAAAGATTCAAACTGTATAATGTTACAAAATGTGATAGAAGGCAGCTGCAACTAGTAGGCTGATTGCAGCAGGAACATCTGGCAGCACACACAGCAGCGGAAGGAGAGCCAGATGATAAGTCATTGGAATACTTAGTAGCAGGGGAGGAATAGGCTAGACAGAGGTGGGAAGCAGTATGAAGTAGCACTGGCAAAGGGGCAGTGGATGGTGCACACCTCTTCCCAATCCTGGTTGTCACCTCCCTTTTGTGTCATTGCTCTCCTTTGTTTGTTATCCAATCCCCCCCAACACCATTGTCTTCCCTGTGTCTGATGTCTGTTGTTCCACAGTGCTCCCCTTGAGTCACTCTATCATCACCATCTTCTTCATTCCTTAGCATTCTACATGTGTTTCCCTCTGTTTGCTTCCCCCTTTTTCATATCTGTCTTATACTCCCATTTCTAGCCTTTAATTTGGTCAAGAAATAGATGAAGCCACTCAACTGAAGCCATTAAGGCTGCTAGTTGCCATTTCTATCTTGCTGCTTTGGTGTGCAATGGAACACACTGAGCCACATTGAGGCACATACATGCACTAAGTTCATAAATATTTCTCTTTTCATTACACGGCTGCAGCTTAGGGATATGTGCCCTTACCACAGACTCTATTCTGGTCATCAGCAGGTTTTTTAATTAGCTGCTGTGTTCACTCTGCTGTTTACTTCACAATGCTAAACTTTAATGAGCTCTGGGCTAAATTGCACTGGTTGCCGACCCAGAGAAATTGCTGTTGCCATGTTTCTGAATCCTAGGGTATAGCTATAGATTAATGGATAGACAGACATATAGACAGATAGATAGATAGATAGATAGATAGATAGATAGATAGATAGATAGATAGATAGATAGATAGATAGGGTTATGTACAGAGACAGAGAGAGAGAGAGAGACGGTATGTGCATATGAGATATAATAATCAGTAATATATATCATGACAGTGTTTGAAATTCTAAAATGTAATCAAACAAAAAAAGTTGGAAATCAGTAGCTAATTAAAGAAGTATCATTTCTCGTCACTCAGCACTATTGTCTGTATACTGCAGAATTCACCTGACCACATAAAGACATAAAACCAAGCAGTGAAGCTATTAAGTTCTAGGTCATAATGAGGAATGCCTGTAAGGGTGGTGTCAAGGAGATAAAATCTTGAAGGATCACAGGGGATGGGACCACTTGAAGTGTACCAGTGCCACACTCAGAGAAAGCTCAACCTCCTGCATATGTACAGTATATCCCAGTGGTGATGAAGGACTGGAAGAAACCCAATTCATTATGACAGTGGCAAAAAGGATAACATTATAGGAGTTCCATGATTAAAAAATCCACAAAACTGTCTTGAGGCTGGCAGATAGTACAACCAGGAGAATGATCATAGACTTCTAAAGTAGAGAGCAATGCTGGTATCAGCAAACAAAACGTGTAGTGTAGCCAGCTGGCAACAGTTCAGCACAGCTAGGATTTCTGTATAGAGCGGGGGAGGGGGTGAAGGGACATGACCACACCAAAGTAAAGGAATTCTAATGTCACCTATGCATCTTTGCTTAGTCCCTTAGTTTGGTCAGCCTGTCATCAGGGGAATAGGAAAAAATAACATCTTTTGCTGTGACAAAATCACACTCCACCAATGGAGTTTTGGGAGCTCTCAACTAACCAGGCAAATTAGTGGAGGGAAAAGATCCAACATGGTAATGGTCACTGGGGAGCACTGAAAATAGGGGGCTAGTTTAGCAATGGATTCATCAGCTGGACTGAATAGGGAAAGGATCTTGACCTGCTTTCTCTCCAAGGTACCTGCATAATACAGCTACATCTCAAGTTGTCAGTCAGTGTTGTCCACCAGTACAATGCTTTATTCAGTTAATTGTTTGGTAACATGAGGCTGGTCTTGTGCATGTTTGATATCCTACAGTGTATTTAACATTAAGGGACAATCAATAGATACCATGTGTTGAAATATTATTCCAAATTCTTAAGGTCACACTGAACACTGAAGTAAGTAAGTCAGCACCACACATAGACCACTGTATTAAATGGATGATATGCAAAGTTATAAGATGAGATGAAACAAAAACATTGTTCTTAATAATCAACAGATAAAGGCAATCAGAAGTTTTATACAAATGACCTTATGGAGCCAAAAGGTTGTCCAGAATGTTAAGGAAAATAGGTGAAAAACAATCCCTCAAATTAGCTGATGAAAGCAGTGATAGCTGTGAAGCTAGCAACACACACTATTTTTATTTGTTAGCCAGATAGCAGCAGGAGTACATTTAACTGCTTGGAATCATGTAGGACAGTTGATGCCATACTGGCCAATGTATTGGTTCCTCTTAAGTAGAAAATGCAAACACTGATAACTGTGTCCTACTATCAGTAGTGGTGTTAATGGTGTCCCTGCTGGCATTCATATGGACTAAGTAAATATAGTACAATCAGAGGGAACTTCATAGTCTGCATACCCAGAACTCATGCTGTCAGCCACTGTAGGCAATAAATGCATATATGAGGGGGGGTGGTCTTTTAGAAAAAAGTCATAGTGTGGGTCCCTAAACAGAATGAATACATTCTCACAGTAGAGGTGCTTCTGTATCCAGTATTAATGAGAAGAAGGATGACATAGGGCCACCATCATAGTCTAGGCCTAGACCTGCTGGGATGCCCTTACAGCAAGCTCAGCATCATAAGGCTACATTTGTGTGCACCAGGGTTGTTGCCATGAGTGATGCCCTTTCATAGGTTCATATGTCCATAGGTGTTTACTAGGCTAATGACCACAAGGGCCTTTTTAAGCTTAGCCATGCAACCCAAATCTGTGATGAGTTCTGATACCCTTGATAAGTGTAAGCATGGCCCTGGGAGATGAACCATTTACAAGTTACCTGTCTGCATCAGAGACATAGGTGCCAAACCAGGGATGAATTTCCAGTTTCCCATCCAAATGCACAAGTTGCACTTGAATTGAATTAGGGAGGAACTCTGCTTCACATGGATGGGGAGCCTGTTCCATAGATGGGGTAGTCTCTGGGATACATACCTATCTCTCCAGCAGGTCATATTTATATTAGAGTATACTGACTTGCTGTGTCCCCACATACAGGCACAGGCATGGATGATAAGAGCTCTATGGGATTTGGACAACATTATGACACATCATATGTATTATATACTTGCGTGGTCATAACAAATACATGATAACAATTTCATGGAATATCATACTGCTGTCCTGCAGCACTGAAAGACTTGTAATATATATTCAACCAGACATTCTATGAAATGGTGCCTATGACATCAGACATGATGCAGCAATAGGAACTTCAGTTTCCCACCCACACTCCTCCTATGCTGTGACATTGTCATCACAGGTATCTGGTGTATCAACAATGTCATTCTCACAGGTAACAACATTGTCACCATGGCCACATGGTGTGTGACCATCTCTAGGAACAACATCAACCACACTGTTGAGATCTGTTGCTGTTCATACACTCCTACATCAGGTGGCATTAGGGGGAAGATTGTACTTAACTCACTAGTACAGACTGATGCCCTAAGAATATGTGAACATATGAGGGCAACTATATTACAGCTACACCCTAGTAGCTCTTATGTAGGCTGAGGAGTGGCAGTCAATAGTGAATGTGGCCAGGAAAAAAAGTGAGGTCCTGATGTGTATTACCTCTTTGTGCTGTGGATACCTGGTCTAAATGCAGTATGTCAGGAAATTGATTATGCCACTGATCTGATTCCTTGCTAATACTTTCACATTTACATATGCTGAAATATACATTACACAACATTTGTATTACAGCAAATATCATTTCTTGCTATCAATATACACCTATTTCAACTAGCAAAGATGGCATAGAGGGATAAAGCCCAGACTATAGCCAGACAACTAACGTTTGACTACTGACTTGGGTAATTTATGTTACTGGCAGGGGGATTGGTGGGTCTGGCATGGGGGAAAGAGAGCTGGAGCCAGTCGCACACTCTGTTAATATCCCTGGATGCAATGCCGTGATGGAGATGTGTGGCCTGGGGGATTGACAGTTGGCTCATTAAGCCACGAATGGGTGGTAAACTTCTAAGTGAGTATGTGAAAGCAAACTCTTCCAGGGTACTGTGAGCCACAACAGTGATATGGGTGGGGTTAGGCATATATAAAATGCTGTCACTGACAGGACACAGGCAAAAGTACAAAGAAACTTTATGGGTGCATGAATGCCAGCCCCCCCCCCCCAAGACAGCTCTTACCTCAACTCCAGGTGGAATCCCTTATGCAGAGGACTGAATTTGCATAGTCTGATCAAGGGGAGGCTTGATGGTTGACAGGCAGACATGGGTCAAAAACTGGCTGGGGCAGGTATTTTTTTATTTCATTGCTAGCTGTATTATAGTACATTACCTGAGCAGTTAGGCAGTCAAGGCATCCTGCATCTGCTGTACCCGTGTCTGCCTGGTTCACTGTGCTCCGTGACATGCAGGTAGAGGTAGTGGTAGTGGTGGATTTTCATCCTAAATAAAAAAGACTGTTGGATCTTTGATAACTAAATTAATTAATAAAAAGCCACAGTTCACAGTGAGTGTTTTTTTTCTTGTTATTGTACTGATATTTATTACTGGTAAATGGCTTTTCCTAAGTTGTATTTGTGTTTTTCTTCATCCTCTTCTTCCTCAAATATGTCATTGTCAGGATAAATACTTAGGTTTCCATTTGCCTCACTAGTGGGTGAGCCTTGCATGCTGTATTCCTTGCTACACATCACTTCTTGTTAGTCTCATATGCATCCTCGTGGCAATGGGGTGCATAGTTCAGCAACAGTGGCTATGTTTATGAATTATGCCTAGCCTTTTTAGATGCTGCTTACGGCATGCATTTGCATTGTATCATGCCCAGTGCTTATAAATACCACTCAGTCATATCAAACCAGCTCTGTGACACAAAGAGATAAAGTCCTGATTGCATCCTAAACTCAATGGGATAAACATCTAAGGCAACAGGGGAGCCAGCAGAAGAGGGATGCCAATAAGCTGTCAGGGTCAGCTTCCCCATCTCCGAAAGACAGCAGATGGTCCCATCACAGAATCTGTCCCTGGTGGAACCTTGCTCATTGGTTTTTATATTCATAGCTGAATGGCTAAAAAACAGAAGCCAAGAAGATAATTCAGGATTAGGAAATTTTAATTTATTTATTTAACATTTGTTATCTGGGTAAGTGAGCTGCTCCAAGGACCCTTTTCAAGCACATCTAAGCCAAGCAGGCAAGGACATCAAACACAGTAAATACAGTACTAAAAAGGTGCACATGCCATACATATTGACTATAGAGACAAGAATATATGCAGAGACTGAATGATAAAATCAAGCAAACTAGTAATACGAGAATAAGAAAGCATAATGCAGCAAATTAGAAGATCTTGATAACTTCTGTGTAAATATGAAGTGTAATATAAAAGCAAAGAAATAATGTAAGTTAGCTAGTAAGAACTATAGAGGCATGCGCAGAAACAGCAAAATAACTCAGTGAGAATACTCGATTGTCTAACCCCCCCCCACAAAAAAAAGCTGTCTTAAATTATTTGTAACTATTACTGAACAAGTTGCAATGATGCTTACAAAACTGTATACAACTGTAAAAGTAGCAACAATCTCAATAAATAGCCACCACCTTAGTTTTTAGTCTACCATATTAGAATTAATTTGATAGTTACATTTTATTTTAGTTGCAGGTAGTTCAACAAGTATTTGCAGAAGTCATCCAGTGTGGTGAAGACAGCAACATTTACTTTCATTAATAAGATGCTCTTTGAGAGATTTCTTAAACAACTTAAGTTGGTTTTCTTTATCATTTCAGGAATGTTGCTCCAGGGATGGAAGCAATCTTGACAAATGATTTTTTTCACATGAAGATATGCTGTAGGATGTTATTGTTCATACAATAAGAAACACAAGTAGTACTAAATACATACCAAAGAAAATCTTTTGTGCACCATCTACATATCAAACAGAGCATCAGGGTTCTTAATTATACTCTAGAATGTAAAACTGAGAATACAATCCTCATGGGACATTTGAATAAACTAAACATTAACTTGGTAAACTGTTAACAATCAAATTAATGTGTCAAAATATTAACTGACTGTTAATCAAAATACATACAAGTAAACAGAGCAAAATCACCTACAACTTGCAGTGTCATAGGCATGATGCCATCATACATTTTGCTCAACACTTCTAGCTATACAAATCTGTAATTAACAAAGATCATGATACCATCATCTTTAACTTTAAGATTAAATCAGTCATAAAGAAATCATCTTTCCTAGATTCTACCAGGAAACTACGACACAGTAAATGACATGCTTATGAGCATAAACTGAGGTACTAAACGTTCAGTATGCCAAGTTTTATCATAGTATTAACTTTTGCATTCATGATCACATGCTAGTAAGACACAAATATATAGCCAAAGCTAACAAACAAAGAAAGCTGAATGAGGTAGAGTCAGTGTAGGAATGGGATGGCATAGAGGCTGCATGAGTGTGTAAATGAGAAGATATAGGGAGTAATAAGTAAAGTCTATAAAAGTAGACTGATGCAGCTGGAGAGTCACATAAGAAGGACATGGATAAATATGGGTGAGATGATGCAGAAGGAAAAAGTTAAAGATAGATTTGAACAGTCACAAGAGGAATTAATGGAGTTGGAGAAAGGCCATTGCAGGCTGAACTAGGAAGGGGGGGCATTTTGGTGAGGTAATGCAGAGATTAAACTGAAATTATTGGCTCTGAAGCTGAAAGAACAAAAATGGAAAGGGTATCTTAGAGGAATAAATGACTGATATGGAAGAAGAAAGGCAGCTTGAAAGAGATAACATTGGTATTTGAAGATATTTATGCAGAACTATACAGAGGAAGGCATGTGTGGGGAATATGTTTGAAGGTTCCTATTTTAGAAGACTAAGAAAAGGGAGCAATAGCCACAGAATGTTAGGAGTTGGAAGGTGATAGCTTCAATGTGGTATATAAAGAAAGGGAAAGCCCCAAATGGTTTTCCAACAGGTTTGGAAAGTAGTAGTTGGCATAAGAAAAGGGAGACATTGATAGAAGTTTTAAATGGAATAATCAAAAAGACATTTGATTCAGTCAGTCGGGATGTTATGTTTAGACTGCTGGTGAAGATATTAGGGGATAAGTATTTTCTCAAATAATTAAAGTATTTTGTCAGTCTCCTAGTATAATGATAAGGTTTAATAGAGTGAAGTGAAGCTGGAATAGGCTACAACACAGTGATACCCCTTAATGCCTATGTTATCTGGGATAGTCATGGGAAAACATGGTCTCAAAGGTTGAAGGGCATGATTAGAGAGTGTGTGTATAAGGAGAAAAGAAGTAGTGCAATCATTTTGGAGATGACTGCATGCATTTGTTCAAAGTTGCTGAGTGGATATTGCTGCAGGTATGAAATGTCTTTGCAAACTTTAGAAAGAAGTAGGTCTGTTGTATTTCCTTAAAATCATTCATAATCAGATTAGGAGAAGGAAATGTTTAGGGTTGCCCTGCTTAGATGGATGAGATAGCTATTTAGGGAGTTGGGTGTTACCCTCAGCAGATGATACACAGAATAAGAATTGAGGGAAGTAAACTATTAAATAAGTGTTTGATATGGTGGAGATGTTAGTAGGTAGATTCAAAGGTGGTGAGGGCATTAGTGCTACCTTTAGTCATTTATCTGTTAAGTCATGTTATAATTTCTCCAAGTGATAAGTGGTTGGAAGAGAAAAAAAGCATTTGAGAATGATTTGTGTAGAAGGATCAGAGAAGTAAAAAGGTTCAGACACTCTGTTGGTGGATATGCAAGTGGGGGAGATGAGAATGCCAGAGCTAAAAAAGTATGTATCTGCAGTAAATGTGGTCCTAAAGTTGACAGGAATGAAGACTGGAGAGATTGGTTGGAAGAGATTGGAAGATGAGGAATCATAGACTGCAGAATGAGGTAAAGAATGTGACAAACAGTGATAAGGAATTATAATGTGAAGAAGTGGACATAGGTGAAGGAGAAACTAGGACTGAAGAAGTTTTTAGAATGATGTAGAGAAAAACCTTCAGAGGGACAGCACTGGAGTGAGAAGAGATACACTCAGTATATGAAGTGGAACTGCGGGAAGAGAATGATAAGATACAGTTGAAAAGTTTTGAAATCCTGCAGAGATCGGTAGAATTTTGGGTTTAGTGAGCAGAATTTAAAGGTACAAGCATGCAAAGCTATGAGAGCAAAGACAGAAGTGGTTGGAGTGGTTACGAAGGAACATTGTCAGCAGGAGGAGAAAGGAAGCAAATGGAAAATGTATGAAGATCTGGGAGAAAAGAAAAATAAAGAGAAGAAATGAATTTTAATAATTGATGGAGCAAGATATTAATACATGGACAAAGGAAGGTATATAGGAAGAGGTGATGAAAGTCTGTAGAAAGCGGAGGACTGAAGGACCTGTTTTTCTCTTCATTTGAAGCTGTATCATAGGAGGTACAAGAAAAAAAGTAACTCAGGATAGACAGTTATTGGGAAGATGCAGTGTGCTGAGATATAGGGAGAGAACATTGGATGAGTTGCAGGTGGTTTTATAAAGGAGTTCGATGGGAATGGGATAGAATGAGAAAGATTTATGTTTGCTAGGGAAATGGAGAATACCTGTTTGTAAAGCATATGTAATATTCAAGAGATGAGAAGACTGGCAGATATGGCACAAATGAGAATTATTAATGATGACAGCCTGGCTTTAAAGAGAGATAGTAAGGGGATGGGAGGATGAAATGATTATAATGACAATATCTAGGGCAAAGGTTTGGGGACTGGAACAGATTATTTAGAGAAAACAAAGATGAATAAGTAATATGGATAAAAGAGCAAGGATGAAGATAGAGAGCAATAAAATATAGAAAGGAGGTGGGGATTGACATGTAGGTGATTGCAAAATACAGTTACTGATTTTTCTAATTAGAGAAATATATATGGCTCATTTTTTTATTTTGTGTCTGAATCTCTATGCAGATCTCTGTATATTGGCTAATAAACTATGACTTCAGTTTTCTCATTACTGTTTCAAATTCCATTCAGTACAGGGCATTACCTAAAAAGCAGTGATGAGTAGTCTGCAGAAGAATGGGCTATGATAGGGCCTACTAAGGTAATACATTTTATTATCTGTGGGTTAACTAATACAGTGGGAAATCAGTGTCTTGAGTACCTTATCAGATACAACACAATATTAGAATTTTACTGCCAAAGCACTATGATGGAATTAATAATCAGAACATTAAACTGTGAGTTTTCTCAGTTGTAGAATAGAGATGTTATTTATTTTCCTTTAAATTATTACTAATATTTTATAAGGGGTCAAAGAAACTAAATATCATGAAAGAAATTTACTGCTGACAAAACATTAGAGAAAATATATGCAGGTAATGTTTCTTGTGAGCCTAAAGTGAATGAGTCACTGTTTACATCACACAGTAATGATGATGCAACAAGATAACGTATGCAAGACAAAGTCATAGAAATTTCAAAACCAACTTTTACAAATCACATTAGCACAAGCACAGCAGACTCACAAGTTACACCATCCTGCAAAGTTACTGCTTGCATAGTCATAATGTGGTTACTGAAATCAGCTCTAGTTAACAATGGCAAGCATATTACAACAGAGTTACATCTATACGTGCACAGTACAGGCTGAATTATACACCATCATGTAGTTTACCCCATAGATGGCACAAACTACTCTTGTAGTCAAATATCAGTTGTCTCTTTTGAGATAAGCCTGAAAAAGTTGATTTTTGTTACTGAGAAATTCTAAAATTACTTAATAAACATATGTTCTTATACTAAATTCACCTACAGTACTACCCTAGTTAATCCGTATTACTGTTATGATCTTCTCTGGTTTGAGACTAACATTTTTATTGAGATTAAGACTCTACCCTGGTCAATGAGTTAAAAATACAAGCACACATAGTCTAGCCATCACTGTAAAGACTTTTCCTCAGATGTTACTATGCTAATGTTTATTTTATTTTTTATTGTTTACATTTGTTCACTGGGTAAACACACTATTCCAAGGAACCTTTTCAGGTATAATTCAAGTCAAAAAGGCACCTTTACTTAAACTATACATGTTTGTGAGAAGTACTTGTAAACATAAAGTACATTTACATTAACAATAGTTCATGCTGATAAAGAATGTCATTATTAATAGAGATAGGTACAGCATTTGAGAGATATACATACTATTACATAAAGAACAGTGTAGTAAAGCTCACATAAAGAAATGCCGTACTGATGTAATCATAATTAATCTCAATGACAATACTTAATTTCTGCACCTAAATAAAAACAGGCATGCTAACTAAGGATGGGAGAGTGACATAAAGCTGTTGTGTAACAAGGGACAGTTAATGTGATATACATGTTAATAAAATGCTAAGGTGAGATAACAGCAAGGACAGTAGATATATTATGGGATAAATGCACAGACTGCAGATATTGCATATGACATGTAGGTACAGGGAATTTATGTATGCTGTCTGACACCACTGCTTTATTCTCCACTTCAGCATGTATACACAAAAACAATTAACCTTACAACTGTTGTGTCATGCACATCAAAAAAGGACATGTTGGGGGGCGGAGCCTAATGCCTAACTGATAGCAGCAAGTTTTTGAGCTCCTTATATTTATACTAGAAATAACAGGAAGATCTTATTATTACTAAGTAATTTTTGATAAATCTTATATGTGAAACTATTAACAATAGAATTACCAACTTTGGAGAAGAAATTCCGAAATTTTCCTGTCAAAAAAACCTGAAGACTAACTAAGCTGTCTAGTAATGAGTAACTCTAAGAATTCTCACTCAGACTCTTCTCTGAAGAAAGAAATCCAACTGATATCAACTACTCTTCAAGACTTATCTCTGAAGATGGACAGGTTTACTGAAAACCTAGAAAACCTTAAAGATAGTTGCCAAAAACAAACTGAAGTCTTTAAGGAAATTCTGCAGCAGCAACAATTAAAAATAACTGACATTGAGTCATCTCTAAATGAAATTGATGGAAGGCTAAAAGAAGAAGAGTTTCATAGTGAATTTCTATTACAACAGAATACTTGGCTAATAAACAAAATAGATGATATGGAGAATAGGGAAATAAGAACAAACATAAGAATTTTTGGAGTCCCAGAGAAGACCGAGGGGGAAGACATCATTTCATTCTTGAATTCATGGCTACCTGAAATCTTAGGGCTGAAAGAAGGCTTGTCTTATGGAATCGAAAGAGCACACAGAGCCATCGGAAAACCACTTTCTGCCTCAACTAAATCTTTTCCAAGATCTATAGTGGTTAAATTTCTGTCATTTATGGACAAAGAACTGATATTGAGAACTGCATGGAGAAAAAACCCAGTCATTTACAAGCTATCCCAAATAAGATTTGATAATGACTATTCGCCAAGACTCTTGGAACTAAGAAAGAAAACATGGCCCTTAATGAAATTCTTAAAACAAAACAAAATAAAGGCACAGCTTGCATATCCTGCCAAAATTAGAATTCAGCATAGTAATGACATGAGATCATTCAACACCATTGAAGAAGCCACTTCCTTCATTAAAACAACAATATAATCCTACTACCAGATGAAATGGACTGGTCAAATTCAACCTCCTTAAAGAGAACCTCGGGAAAAACACTTGGACTGATGTGAGGAAAAAAACAAAAACTGATGTTAAGAACATTGATGAATCAATTTCTCTCAAAGCATTAACTAAGGTATGATTCTTATACATAGCCTTAATTTCATTACACTTTAGTCACATAATTAGTTTTCTCTTTATTTAGGAAGTATCATAATCTGTATGTTAACATATTAATATGGTAGTGGTTTGATAGAATCTTCAGATGCTAGAGTTGTGTGGTTTTTTTTTTTTTTTTCTGTTCCAGCTTTCTTTAGTTAAACTCTCACAAGAGTATTAGCATTTAAATGAAAGGCCACTATTATTATAAAGTTATTAACATATTGATTAATAATTACTGTGCAAAATTTTATTAAATTAAATCCAATTCTTTATAGTCTGTCTAAAAAAAAAAGGGCATTCCTTGAATATTTCTTCAGGAATATGTGAGAGCGTTTTATAGAGTAAGAAGGAAGTGAATAGTAATGAAGAAGAAGTGAATAGTAATGAAGAAGAAGTGAATAGTAGTGAAGAAGAAAAAAAAAAAAAAAGGCAGAAAATCGCCTTCTAGCATTTTAACATTCTAATTGACAGTTGGAGACTATTATTGCTTCATAGTATACCCTCGAGCTTTCTAGTCAGTTTTGTTACCTCATATCTTCACTAATATAGCCCAGCATTCCATTATAAGTTAAGAAACATGTCTATAAGCTGAGGCTTGTAGAACACTGCATTAGTTTTGCGAGTGGTATTGCCGCTTTTGCAGAGTCTTTTTTGTCAGTTAGAACATTCAATGAAAATATTAACTGTGACCTGACTTCTTAGCCCCTTTATGTTTTAATCTGTTCTCCAGAAGCTGAGTAGTTCAAGAATTGAGTAGATTTTAGCAAAAGTACGAACAGGTAAATGTATAACATATAAAGAAAAAGTATGCTACACATGTTTAAAATAAAGGGGAAAAAAAAATATATATATAAAAAAAAAAAAAAAGGCAGAAAATCGCCTTCTAGCATTTTAACATTCTAATTGACAGTTGGAGACTATTATTGCTTCATAGTATACCCTCGAGCTTTCTAGTCAGTTTTGTTACCTCATATCTTCACTAATATAGCCCAGCATTCCATTATAAGTTAAGAAACATGTCTATAAGCTGAGGCTTGTAGAACACTGCATTAGTTTTATGGCGCACTTTTGCAGAGTCTTTTTGTCAGTTAGAACATTCAATGAAAATATTAACTGTGACCTGACTTCTTAGCCTTTATGTTTTAATCTGTTCTCCAGAAGCTGAGTAGTTCAAGAATTGAGTAGATTTTAGCAAAAGTACGAACAGGTAAATGTATAACATATAAAGAAAAAGTATGCTACACATGTTTAAAATAAAAAAAAAAAAAATATATATATATATATATATATATATATATATATATATATATATAAATAAATAAAAAGCCCATTTAGTTACTTTCTTCTTGTCGGAAATACCAAAAGTGTGGCAGTGTAGTTAACTAATGCAAGCAAATACATAAATTCAGTTTTCAACTGCACTATGTCTGTTAAAAGTGAGATAAAATCCCAACTAATCATTGTAGTGGAGCTGCCAGATTGTATCCATGATTAGTTACTGACTGTAGCTCAGGGTTTGATTTTGATAGCTCCCATTTTCTTACTGTGTGACTCTGAACTTCTTATTTAGACTGCGTTTGGGTCATCCATGTAAAAGGGCATTTTAGGTCAGGTAAGCTTACCCACTTATCAATTAAAAAATGCCTATAAGTGCAGTACCTGACAGGAATGATACATGCATACTTCTGAATATTTCGCTTTTAGATGCCTACAAGCATCCGAATGCAGTAATGAATAGTTGGTAGTATATCACCTCTTTACCTGTTTTTTTTTTTGTCTCTCATATAGGTAATTTAATTTCCTTTACAGCTTAATAACCTAGAGCAAGCTAATTGATGAGAGTTTTTTCAGTTTTGGCAGTTAGTGCTAATTTTAGCAATGACTGAATTTGCTTTGTTTGTAACCTATACTGCAAGTATTTAGTAAATAGTGTTAATATCGTGAGCTGTATAATGGACTAGCATTAACCTGCAGCAATGTGGAACTGACTTTGTTATTTGGTATTTTAGCGAAATTTCACCTGCACGGACCTTAAAATTGAATTAGTAAAACACCAATAATATAAAATAAAGCTATAATCAAAACATCCTGCAATTGGGAAACATGTCTATTTACGTAACAATACTTGCTATGTGCTTTCTCTGCAGTTATAAGTGCAGTGCTAACTTCTATGTATAAATTGTATTATTTTTGAAGATAAGCACAATCTGCTGTATTTACCCTTCACCTTAACAGTTAATGGGTACACCACTATGCCATAAATGCTCACGGTGATTCCTAATGATACAGTAATATCAACAGTTTTTTTTTTTTTCACTTTTATGTCACAGATGGGGAAAAAACAGGAAAGGAAATATGGTAAGGTCAAATGTAATTTATGTGCACACTATACATTTTCTGGGAGACACTATGACACATCCATGAGCTGCTCTTATAAAGTTTTAGAGAAATGTTTACATAAACAGTACACTATGTATGTATTTGGGTCTCTCCTCATTTGTTGAACTTGTGTTTTGTTGGGTGTTAGTTGGTTGAGATTGACTTCTTGAAAGTATGAGATTTGGTTTTCATTTATTGGAAACAGTAACAGTGTTATGTATGGTGTGGGATGGTAATGTGCAAGTCTATAGTAATAACATACCTCCTCACACCATACCTGATAGAAGTGTTAGCAGAACTTATACTAGGTATAGTAATAAGCAGGATATAGTCAACCACTACACAGCATTTTAGATTTAACGGCACTTCAGTAATGATCAGTAAATCTATGCTTGTCTCACTGCAAGGCAATATTGGAGTTGCTATATATAATTACTTTAGTTTTATACAAATTACTAGAGAATATTAGTAGCTTTAAAATAGTAGGTTTATTAGTGTTTAGTTATTTAACGGGTTTAGGGGTTGAGGTGCTTTTACCCTCAGCGTAGTGTTCTTGACTGTTTTGACATTGGATTGGACATGGGTTTGGTGAATGAGGTGAGGCCCATGTATTCATGTATTTATGTATTCATGGATTCTTTGTGACATGCACATGTTATTTCAAATCATTAACTGTATTAAGATGTGTTACAACAAGTATTGAACAATCTTGAGTCCTGTTACTGAATATTTAACAACCCCAAGTCTGAAATGTTGTGTACTCCCATCACACTCCTAAGAAACTTCATAAATAATATAGTTAAATTATATAGGTACTCTTCACTAATTGCTGTAAGATTTAGAGATAAAATTAAGAATATTCATTCACAATATTCACGCATCTTTTGATGGGCCACTTAATCTACTAATAAGGTTAATAAGGTCAGTAAATAGGCATATCCCAGCAGTAACAAGGTACCAACCCTTTCAAGAGTGCTCACACAAATTCTCAATTATATTGCACACATTTTTAGGTAACCCATTAAGATTATTTAATATTTATGTGTGTTTATATGTGAAAATGTTTTGGTGTAGATATAGGAGTATATTTATACATATGTACGCAGAGAGGCTATATAGAATTTACTTAGAATAGTAATTAAGGAAGAATTAAAAAAGAGGACTAGTCCTTATAAGATAGTAATACTATCTGTCACACTAATAACCTGTTTTAAATGTGAAGTTCAACAAAATAAATGCAAATATAATCTAAATGTATATATTATTATGCATTTTATCTCTGTTAAGAGAAGGTCAACTGACATACTTCATGTAACATAACCACATTTATAGAGGGTAGATAAGCTGAAATATTTACTTCAGCTGTAATAGACATCTACTTAGAACATTCATTAAAAAGTAACATTAACTCTAGTATAAGTACAAACTTCTAGTAAAAGATTAATTACTTTATTGAGTTGATTTATCAAGGAACATAGTACTAATGCATGATACACTCTTTCATCAAATATTAATATTTTAAGATATCTTCAGGATCCAATTAATGGAGCTCAACTTTGAATATCCTTTTCCATGCGATTGTCGATGTTGAGGGAAAATCTGTTTGATCTTATCAGATCAATCAGATTAGAAGTGCTGTGCACTTCATGTTTGTGGAACTATGTAGTAAAGTTATTTTTCAGTCAAATAAAGTATGTCGTTACAATATTTTTCACTTTTTATTTTTTTCAGTGGCCCAAACTGAAACATTTGTTAAACTATCAAAGAAACAGTTTTGTTCATTTCAGTGTTCTTCTCAGAGGAAAGAGGGGAAAATTAACATATATGTTTTCACAGGTCCTCATAAATATTAGTTCTTTACCAATGTATTCTTTTAAAATTATAATATAATATCCTATAGAAATGACAGAAATAACATTGTTGTCTTTAAATGTCAATGGCTTAAATAATACTATAAAAAGATCAAATTTACTACGATATCTAAAATTACAGAGAGCAAGTTATATTTCTACAGGAATCCCACTTTAAAACTGATGACAACTTCACCTGGATACCTAATAACTACTTAATTCTCTCTCACTCCTCATATAAAAAAACTAGGGAGCTTTAATTTTATGGAAGAAAAGTGTAACTAACCCACAAATTATTTACAACTATGAGGATAAAGAAGGGTTACTTTCAATTGTAATAATACAATTTCAGAATAGAATTTGGACACTGGTAAATGTGTATTGGATTCCTGGAATAGGACTATCTACAGTTAAAAAGCAGATAGAGCTAATTAATAGGGTAAATAAAGGTATTCTAATAATAGGAGGAGTCTTTAACTGTATTCTAGATAGTTCTGAGACAACCAACAAGAGGAACCTACGTCTCTCTTCCACAGGTAAATACCTTAAGAAATGGACAGAAAACTTAAAATTAATTGATACATTTAGTTTCAAAGAATCTAACTCATTATTATACTCACATAGTGATTATCGTTTTAATACTAAAACAAGAATAGATAACATTTTTATATCCCCAGACTTAAATAGGAAGATAATAAAATTTTCTATCATCCCATGCCCACTCTCTGATCATAATGCCCTAATCCTTAAATTACAAATAGATTTTAAAAGACTAAATTTTGCCTCAAGAATACCAACTTACATTACTAAATTAAAACAATTTAAACCATGGCTAGACTCAGAAATTCAATATTTTTTAGAAATAAATTCTACTGATGATCTAAAGAATATAATAATATGGGACACTCTAAAGGCCTTCTTATATGGTAGGATCATATCTTGGTTTAAAAACAAAACAAAATAATGGGAATCAGAATTGCACAGTATCCAAAAACAAATAACAGAAATTAATACAAATACTTCTGACATAAAGAATTCCCAGGTAATAAAAAAAGAAATTGAAGATTTAAATAAAAATATAATGAAATTTTAACTCATAAGACTAATTTGGCTTTGGAAAAACTAAAATTTAGTTCACTCTCAACATCTCCAAAACACTTACATAACTGAGCAATGAGAATAAAGAAGCAAAATATAGAAAACAATATTACAAATATTATACATGAAGGAAAAGGTAATAAAAAGTATCAGACATAAATGATATCCTAGAAGCTTTTAAATTTCATTATACTAATCATTTTGGAAACAATAAAGACAATACTATTTTAATAGAGTCAAAAATTAGCAATCCTATAATAAATAGATTACCTGAAAAATTAAAAATTGATATTGAAAAACGCATTTCCCTCAAGGAAATAAATGACAAAATTAAGGAGAGTAAAAATAATAAAGCCCCAGGAATAGATGGAATAATAACGGAATTATACAAGATATTCCCAAATTCTGCAATTTCTTTACTTCATAAGTCTCTAAATGAAATTCAAGCTCAAAACATAATTCCACCTTCCTGGCGATATTCATTAATTACTCCAATAAAAAAGAGAACAAGGACCCTCCCATTGTAGCTCTTATAGACCGATTTCTCTACTTAATAACGATTACAAATTGTTTATGTCTATATTAGTCAATAGAATTAAAAATCCTTGACTCAAATCATAAATGAGGACCAAACAGGCTTCATCTATGGCAGACATGCTTATGACAATATACAAAGAATCCTAACCATTATTGAAATATTAAATAGAGATAATATAGAGGCTCTCATAATCACGCTAGATATAGAAAAGCATTTGATTCAGTGAATTGGGACTACTTATTTAGAATTCTAGAACTTTTGAGTTTCCTCTAAATTTTATTAATATGATAAAGAATATATATAAAGATAATTTGGCCTATGTAAAATTAGGTCCATTTACATCAGAAGTTTTCAAAATAACTAAAGGCACTAAACAAGGTTGTCCTATGTCTCCCATTCTTTTGCCTTATCAATAGAGCTATTTGCAATTACAATTGACTCAAAAATTGAAGGCTTAAGTATTCATAATAAATTTAACTCCAAGGTTATGTTGTTTGCCGATGATATACTACTAACTTTATCACCAAATAATGAATCTCTTCATGAACTAGAAATGCAAGTGGAAAATTTTTTCTAAATTCTGGCCTTTGTTTTAATAAATCTAAATCAAAACATATTTTATTTAACAGAAAGGGGACCTTCACTTGAGTAGATATCATATACTTGGAGAAAAGTCTCTACTTTAGAATATCTAGGAATTATTATATCTGATAAAATAGATACTACTCTGACACTAAACTATAATAAAATTTTAAACTCAATAAGAACACGGAAAATTGGAATAAATTGATTCTAAAATTTGAGGACAGATTGCAGCTAATAAAAATGATTCTTCTACCACAAATAAATTATATAGCACTAGCAATACCTATAATTCCAAATAAAAAATTCTGAAAGAAATTAGCAAAAGCCTATTATGTTTTCTTTGGTATCCAAAAGGAATAGAATTGCTTTTTCTCATCACATTAGACCATGGGAATTAGGGGGAATTAATTTTCCAGATATAGAGACGTATATCAAAGCCTCCATTTTTAAACTAGTTTTAAACTGGGTAAATCCAAATTTCTCTTCTGCTTGGAAATCTCTGCATATGATTATTTTTTTAAATGAAAACAAAATAATAAATAATATATCACACTATATTAACAAAAATAGATTTTGGCATATATTATGCATTAATCTTCAAAATAACATAACAAAACCTACTAATCTATCATATTTAAATAATATTTATAATTTATTCAGATCCTTTATAAACTCAAATCCTGACATAAAAGTATGGTTTGAACTGTTATTACCATTTAATACATCAAAGAAATTTAAAAAGAAAATTCATGATAACACCCTCATTAATTGGGAATCTAATAATCTCATATGTTGGGCCCAATGCATAAATAATCTTAAAACATTAACTAGTCAACAAGTTACAAATGAATTTAATATAATAAATGTAGACAGAGTAAGTCTCCAGAAAATTTTACTCTACTCTAAAAATTTATGCAAAATTATTAATGATTCGTCCTTCAAGTCTAAGCCAAAACTTATAAACTATATTCAAGAACTGATTTATGATAACCATAACTGGCCAAATTCAACATCTAAACTATACAAGATTTTAATAGTCTACAAGGCTAAAATAGATCAAAGCACTTGGAATTTTATATCTAGAGGTTTATCAACAAATCTGTCAAACGATTGTAAAAATAATCTTCTATACTCCATTAAACTAACTTCTAATACACAAACATGGCGAATCTTCACCTGGAAATTTTTGCATAGAACCTTTTATACTCCAAATAAAATAGCTAAATTCAACTCAAATCAAAATGTTATTTGTTGGAGATGCTCTTTAAGCTGTGAAGCGGATTGGTCTCATATATTTTATGATTGTATTAAAACGTTTTGGGAGAAAATTGGCAATTTTCTTCAAGCTATTTATAATGATACATTTGTTTTAACAAAGGCTTTAATTTTTTGAATATAGATGAATTAGTAGTTATGAATAAAAGAGATCAATATCTTTTATGTACTATTCTGGCGGTTGCCAGAAAGTGTATCACAAGGAAATGGAAATCTGCAACTCCTCCGTGTTTTGAAGACTTTATATTTCTACTTAAGGAGACTGCACAAAAGGAGATAAAAGTCAAGGAAGAAAGAATGTTCCCCAGAAAATGGTCAGACAACCCCTGGAATAAAATACTTACACTCATAGAAGAAATGCAACTAGACACAATCTCCATCATATGAGTTCAAAGAGATATAGACTTTTGTGGACTTTTTTTTTTTTTCTCTTCTTCTTCTCTGGATTTTTTATTAATTATTATTGTACTGTTTCTCCTTTGGGTCACTTGTAATTATTGTAAATAATGTTTTTGTTCCTTTTACTATTATTGAATTGTAATCTAATTTTACTGTTTTTTTATTTTCTTCTCAAAAAACAAAATAAAAATTTGTTGAGTAAAAAAAAAAAGGACATGTTTTGCCAATAACTGTTAGTTGCTCACACAGGAAAGGGGTTTAGTACCTGCAAACGTAATATACATGCATGTGTTGTATATTCATGTAAATGATAAATGGTAATGTAACAACACTTAACATACATAAGTGACAAATGACAACAAAGATCTGATGACATTTCATGATTTCAAGTTTTTCATTTAGTAAAAGGCAGCCTTCTTATACATTTCTATACTGGGCATGCTCATAAGGAACTACAGGGAGCAGTAACATAACAGCAATTCAACAGCAGCAACACATAATTAAGTATCATAAGGGAGGCCCAGTCACAATTTCCGATGATCTGTCAACATGCCATACAGTAAGATATGTTTTATGTAAACCCTCATCTGCCATTAAACTGTAAAGTGTAAATAAAAGTATTGCAGTAATAAGGAAATGTTTGAATGAAAACTATCAATACAGAGCATAACTGTTTTGGAAATATGTTATGCCTGTGGGCAATGAACAACATAATAAACATTAGCGTCTTGTTCTTTTCAAACACATGCCAGGATAGATATTAAACAGATGCATGACCCCCACATGACCTCTCCCCCACCTCAGAACCACACAAAACTCAAAATAACAGCAACAGCTTTGCTTTTCACACTGTATCTATAGATATAAAAACTAAAACCTACAATACTGGCTGCAAATAAACTATCAGTCTACTTTCTGCAAATCGCTGCTGAAGCAATCACATACCCTGTAGCTATTCTTATTAATAGATCTATTTCTGAAAATGTAATCCCCATAATTTGGAAAACTTCCCCTATTATTCCTCTTCACAAAGGGGGAGTCCACACAGAACTGACCAACTACCTCCCAATTTCTACCCTGTCCCCTCTATCCACATTCCTAGAGAGATGCATACATCCTGAAATAATAGGCCACTTACATACTCATAACCTTTTGTCAAACACTCAACATGGCGTTTGTCCCTTCCACAGCACAACCACAGCTCTAATGTGCTTCACCAATACCATCAACCACCACAGAAACAATGGGAAATTTTTATCTGCTATCGTCCTAGATCTTTATAAGGCCTCTGATATGGTCTCACATAGTAAACTTGTTAAAGTTCTTTCTGATCTAAATCTCAGTAAATCCTCTATTATTTGGTTCCAAAGCTATTTAGAAGGTCGGCATCAAGCAGTTCAGTGACAACAGGCTCTCTCCCCTCTTCTTCCAGTCACCCCAGGAGCTCCCCAAGGTTTCATCCTGGGACCCCTACTGTTCTTTCTTTTCACTAACAATCTCCATACTTCTGCCCCACAAGCTTCTGTCATCCAATACGCAGATGACTCTACTGTAATATGTGCCTCTTCCTCACTACAAGAACTACAGACACTAACTCAAAACTCCCTTCTTTCCTTTGAATCATGGCTCACCAAATTCCAATTATTCTAAATCCAAAAAAATAACCTAAAACTTTTGCACTTCCAGCCTACAAAATTTGTTGCAGTTAACCCCTCATTTAATATCATGTCTATGAATAAAACCACTATCTCTCCTGTAACCCACACCAAACTATTAGGAGTACAGATTGACATTAATCTCAAATTTGATATTCACACAGAAAGTACATAAAAAACTGGGAGCTCTGTATAGAAACAAGCAGTTTCTCACTAAACATAATAAGTCTACCATTGCATGCACACATCTCCTCTCAACACTGCTCTGTGCTTCGCCAATTTTTTCTAATCTTAGAAAGACTGAACTAGCCAAACTTGCTGCATGTTATAAAAAAACAGCCAGATTTGACACTGACTCTCCCCATAGGCCACACCACTGTAAAGCTCTATATCAACTCAACTGGCTGGAATCCCCCACCTCCTACTGTATAATCTACTCACCATACCCCATAAAATACTACATCAGCTGACAAAAACTTCAGCACTCCAGACTCTACTACATCCATACTCCAACAATGGAACTCTCTGATCCAGTGATAAATTCCTTCTCAAGGTAACGGAAGCCAAAAATACAGTAGGTGAATCCCTCTGCTCTGACTATATATAAAAAATACAGAATAGACTGCCCACCCATATAGCATCCAGTTCTTCCTTAGTACTTAAAAATTTACCTAACTAATACTTGGCTCTGTTCCTGTACCAATCCCATTTAAGACTTGCACTAAATATATAGTTACGAAAAACAGTCAAAACAACTGGCAAACTCTTTAAAAAACAAAAACGAAGCGAAAACAATGAGAGCCGGCCAAATACAATGACAAAATATGAATAAATTCTCAAGTTGTATGCATTTAAAATAACCAAATCCATGTAATAAAATATTTAATTAGATGCTCAACCTAAAAATATTTACTCCATAAAGTAAATAACAACACAAACACTACTTTAAATATACTTAAGCCCACAGTATAATAAACTTACAAAGCTTTTAAAAATTGCCTACTAAAATTCATTATCTACCTATGGTTAAAAGCTTCAGAAGACATTTAATCGAAATGTTATCATTAATCCCTGGGAACATATAAGCCCTTGTTCTGATTTGCCATTTCAATTAATCTAATTCAAGCATTAATTGCCAGGGTCCCCCCCGAATACTTTCAGCCCTATGTTGTAAAACTGAAAATTTAAAAGTGTGTCCTGGGAATTCAGAGCAGTGTTTAGCTAGAGCATTGTTAAAATCTTTTTTGTTAATAGCATAACAATGCTCGTAAATTCTCTGTTTAAAATGTCGCTCTGTTTTCCCTATGTAGAACACGTTACAGGAATTACACAATGCTGCATAAATAACACCTTTTGTTTCACAATTGTACTTTCCAGTTATTTTAAATATTTTGTGATTTAAAACCATCTGATTAGTTACAAGAATGTGTTTACATTGAGAACATGCACCGCATTTAAATGTTCCATTAATTCTACTGAAGTGAGACTTGTTATTATTATTGTTTTCTAAAAGGGCTTTAAGATTAACCCCACGTCTATATGTAATTCTAGGTCTAACACCCAAAATCTTGGATAATGTTCCATCATTTCTAATAATGTCCCAGTTTTTATTTAATGCTTCTCTAATGGACCGATAGTCCAAAGAAAATGTATACAAAAAACTGGTTTGATATAAAAAACACCCATTACTTTTATTCGCAAAATCATCATTTGAACTGGCTGATATATTCAAGTCAGTAGAAGGATCAAAAAGAAGCTGGCCTTTAAGTAAAGGAATAAAGTGGCCAACGTTATGTTTAAAAACCACTTCTTCTCTTATGTTGTTAACTAAAATACTAGGGTAACCCCTTTTGATAAACATGTTGCAAAGATGGTCACATTCAAACTCAAAATCTGGGTCATCCGAAATCATACGTGCAGCCCTAACCATTTGCCCTTTAACCACCGCCTTCTTTTGGTGATAAGGGTGGTTACTGGCAAAGTGCAAAAAGCTATTCGAATAGGTTGGTTTCCTATAAATGGTACTTTTATATCTGCCATTACTATTATCTTTAATCAGTAAAATGTCCAAGTAATTAATTGAAGTTTCACCAATGTTATAAGTGAATTTCAAAAATTCTGTAGACTTGTTGATATTTTCAATGAAAGCTGGTATTGCAGCCACATCACCTTTCCAAATACAAAACATGTCATCCTGGTACCTAGTGTACCAGGTGACATTGTTTTGGAAAAGGGGATCTTTAAATAATAAATTGTTCTCCCAGTAAGCCATGGTGGCGTTAGCAAAACTAGCGCCACATGGAGAACCCATGGCTACGCCAGACTTTTGTAAATAAAATGTGCCTTCAAACATAATGAAATTGTTAGTCAAGACTATTTCAAGTAACGTCTCAATAAGATAAATGGTGTTATCATTTGCTTTCTTACTATAGAGAAAATCTCTTACCCATTCTATACCTAAATTCTGTGGGATGACTGTGTATAGATCTTTAACATCTATAGTTAGAAAAATTGCTTCAGATTGGTATTCGAGGGTATTGATACTAGAAAGAAAGCTCCACGAATCTTTATAGATTTGTGGTTCAGTCTCAATGAAAGGCTTCAATATACTATCCACATATTTGGCACATGCGTATGTGATTGAACCACGACCATCAACTATTGGTCTAAAAGGGGGGGACTTGATGTCCTTATGTATCTTCGGAGAACCAAATAATACAGGTGTTTTAGGAGCTAACATGTTTAAATAATGATAAAGGTTCATGTCAATAGAACTCTCTAAAAACAAGTCCTCCAGAGTAGACCTAATTTTCTTATGGGCTGTATTGACTTCATTAAGAGTGACTTGAATGTAATTCGAAGTACTTAGATGTTCCAACAGCTGGTCTACATATATGCAATGATCCATAAAAACCAAGCCACCCCCCTTATCTGGCTTCATGACTCTAATATTGCAATCTTTAAGCAAATGAATAAAATCATACTCCATAAAGGAGACATTAGGTTGGACTGGATAAACCGTGCGTGTATGCTTTTCTTTGATGGCCCAAAAGTCAATTTCACACATTCTCTCGAACATGCTTAATGCTGGATGTAAAGGAGGATTAAACACGCTGGAAACTCTTAGGGTGTTAACCATACTAGGCATAGGGCCCATTACCAGTTTGAGATTGAGTTTGCGAATAAAAAGTTTTAGGTCCATTATAGTTTTAGTAATGTCAAAGGACTTTCCTGGGACAAAGGACAGCCCTTTAGATAAAAAGTCAACAATATCTTGTTGCACATCTAAAGAAGTATAGTTATATATGGTAAAATCACCCTCTCTACTAAGATACAGACAGGGCATTTGATCTATAACCGTGGTATAAGCTATCTCCTTCGCTGTCTTCTCCTGTTCCTCGATTGTTGCTGATTGTAATTGGGCTGTCGATTGTTCTGTCGAGAGTTGGAACTCGCACGAAAATCCTGTCGATTCTGGGTTTCGTCTCCATCTATGGTGTTTGGGTGTCCATCTCTTACATTTTGATTTTGCCCTATAATTGGTTGTTGTTTATTATCACGAGCTAATAATCTCTCACTTCTCCTTATTGGTTGAGCATGCTCTTCATTAACTCCCGAATTATTGTTGTTATGATTAGAGTTAGAAGTTGTTATTTCATCACTGTTAGAGTTAACATCCCTATCACTAATGGGAATTGATGAACAGGGAAGCGGAGGTTTAGGATACGCTCGTTGTTAACATAATCCGCAATGTCCTTATTCAGTTTCTTTTGCTTAGTGATAAGTAATTTATTAATCGTTGCTTCAATGCTTGTGAATATCCTACAAAATTCGTATTTATATCTAATAAAATCAACATGTGTTTTAATAACATGTTCTAGTACCTCTAATTCTGTTTTAAGAATATCAATGTCTTTGTTATAGAAGTTAATAAGTGCATGTAAGAATTCACATCCCTGTCGGTCGAAAAGTTCCACTAGTTCCCGGTGAAAAGGTGAATTTTCAACTAAGCCAGCTGGATATCTCCACTGGCACAGTCCCTTGGGGACCATCTTCTTCCGAATGCATTCCTGTAGATATGATACTTCAAGCTACAATTTTTTACATTTGAACAACTTTGTATCAAAGTCATTAATGCTAAGAAGAAGCACATTTTCTGGTCGCCCATTCAAGTCGATAGGAGACGCAGCTTGTGAATTGACTTGATTAAAAAAAATTTTATTACTCAAAAAGGTTTCCATAGAAGGAATAGTGTCCTCTAACCTTCCGATTTGTTGATCGGAGGGACCCTCAACGATAAACTGTCTATTGTTAGCATCCAAATTATTAATGCTCTGCGGCAAAACATTCATTAAGTTTTCATTACGAATGTTACCTTCATTAGGTGAATTCAAACCACAGGGTTGAGTGCGACTAACTACATTCACTCCATTGGTTCGATCATTGTTAGCACTACAATCCACATTGGGTCTAATCAAAGCAGTGTTTGTAGACGCTGATGTTAAAATCCCAGAAGCTTCAAACTTCTGTGAAAGAGAGTCCACATGCCCAAGGAGAACCTGAACTAGGGTGGTGAGATTCCCAATCGTGTTGCCACTTTCTTCTTGGCTGTTCTCATTTAGAGAAAATAAACTTTGTGAGGCCACTCTGGTTTCGTTCACCATAGTACAAGACTACGAAAAACAGTCAAAACAACTGACAAACTTTTTAAAAAACAAAAACGAATCGAAAACAATGAGAGCCGGCCAAATACAATGACAAAATATGAATAAATTCTCAAGTTGTATGCATTTAAAATAACCAAATCCATGTAATAAAATATTTAATTAGATGCTCAACCTAAAAATATTTACTCCATAAAGTAAATAACAACACAAACACTACTTTAAATATACTTAAGCTCACAGTATAATAAACTTACAAAGCTTTTAAAAATTGCCTACTAAAATTCATTATCTACCTATGGTTAAAAGCTTCAGAAGACATTTAATCGAAATGTTATCATTAATCCCTGGGAACATATAAGCCCTTGTTCTGATTTGCCATTTCAATTAATCTAATTCAAGCATTAATTGCCAGGGTCCCCCCCCCCGAATACTTTCAGCCCTATGTTGTAAAACTGAAAATTTAAAAGTGTGTCCTGGGAATTCAGAGCAGTGTTTAGCTAGAGCATTGTTAAAATCTTTTTTGTTAATAGCATAACAATGCTCGTAAATTCTCTGTTTAAAATGTCGCTCTGTTTTCCCTATGTAGAACACGTTACAGGAATTACACAATGCTGCATAAATAACACCTTTTGTTTCACAATTGTACTTTCCAGTTATTTTAAATATTTTGTGATTTAAAACCATCTGATTAGTGACAAGAATGTGTTTACATTGAGAACATGCACCGCATTTAAATGTTCCATTAATTCTACTGAAGTGAGACTTGTTATTATTATTGTTTTCTAAAAGGGCTTTAAGATTAACCCCACGTCTATATGTAATTCTAGGTCTAACACCCAAAATCTTGGATAATGTTCCATCATTTCTAATAATGTCCCAGTTTTTATTTAATGCTTCTCTAATGGACCGATAGTCCAAAGAAAATGTATACAAAAAACTGGTTTGATATAAAAAACACACATTACTTTTATTCGCAAAATCATCATTCGAACTGGAAACACACACACACACACACACACACACACACACACACACACACACACACACACACACACACACACACACGCACGCACACACAAACACACCACTGCTGTAGTCAAACCTTCTTCCTATCTAATTAAACGTTCTAGAGAAAAATTTAAGAACTGAAAGTGCCACAGAAGAAGTCTGCCCTTTAAAGTGTGAGAATGAAGTTTAAAAACAATGACCTCGTCAGTATGTTACAGAGAAGATGTTGTTATGAAAAGTTAAATAGGGGAATAAGGGGCCCATCTGTCTAAACATTTCCTCATCTGGAAATGAGTTGATTTTAGCTCTAATAGAAGTTACACCTTCCTGACTCTACAGCCCCATACAGACAAGTTCACCTCTGTGAAATTCAAACATCTTACCCAGCTAGTTACATAATCTGTAGATCACTGCACTAAATTCATGCACCACAGTAGAAGTCTGACTAAAAGTGGGAGATACAGCTTCTTTGATTGGATGACATCACCACATCATTGAAGAAACACTGTTATAGTTAAAATGCAATACATTCATGTTGGATTATGGTTCTAGGCAAAACATGTCACTTGAGTAGACTGCTACACATTGCAAGTGTGAGTGAAAACATTCCAATAAATCATGAGCTCTACATTTATATGATAACCAGTGCTGAATTAGAACCACTTATCTTATGCTGTTGTACAATCTAAAGATTATTGCATGAAACATAAGCACCACAGGTTAAGTCTGACTTACACAGTGTGAAAATGCACTTTAGAAATAATGACCTCATCAGTGCATTGGAGAGAAGATGTCATGGTGAAAGGTAAGATAAGTAAGCAGTTTAAAATATTTCTCCAGAGTGAAAGTTGAGTGACCACAGTTGTGTTGGAGGACATGCTCACCTAACTTTATACATCCCCCCACTCACACATATACACACACACATACATACAAGTCTCCCAAATTAAGAATCAAACATCCTACCTATCTAGTTGCAAAAGCTAAAGAGCACAGTATTAGTTGCTAATGTCAAAGAAGTCTGACTACAAGTGAGACATGCAACATATTTGAGGGGATGGCATGACCATTTCATTGCAGAACCACTGTAAAGGAGAAAACTCAATACATTGATGTTGGGTGACAGTTCTAGGCAAAACATGTCACTTGAGTGAAAACACTCCAATGTATTATGAGCCCTACACATGCTAGTCAGTGCTCTATTTGAATAACCTACTTAAGCAGTTACACATTCTAGAGATTACTGTATGAACCATAAGCACCACAGGAGAAGTCTGATTTCCATAGTGTGAGAGTGTACTTTAGAAATAATGACCTCATCAGTGCATTGCAGGGGATATGTAGTTGTGAAAGGAAGATAATGGATGGCGGAGTCATCTAGTAGAGTAAAATGTTTCCTCAAAGTGGAAGTTGATTGGGCACAGGCGTGTTGGATGACATGCACACCTGACACTATATACCCCCTATCAAACATACACAAGTATCCGATGCTAAGCATCAAACCTCCTACCTATCCAGTTACACAGTCTGCAGAGCACAGTACTAGTCACAAGTACTGCAGGAAAAGGTTGACTCTTAAGGGGAGAGAGTGCACTTTTGACAGCATGACCTTATCAGTGTGTTGCAGAGAAGATGTTTCTGTTAAAAATGGGATAAGGGAGCTATGTGCAAAGTTAAATGTGTCTACACAGTGGATGTGGACACTACAAACTTTACACACATACAAGTTTCCCATTTTGAATATCGAACCTCCTACTTATCTAGTTACACAACTTAGAGACTACAGTATTGGTTACTAGCACCACAGGAGAAGTCTGAGTTTAATGATATGAAAAACCACAGCTATAATTGTAAACAAAAAAAATCACTGTTTGGAACAGATGGTACTGTGAATCACATGTTTTGAAACAAATACATAGCACAATGACTGCCCATTTTAATGACATACTTCTCTGCTAAGATTTAGATACTGTCTTTCTTGTAACATCCATTACTGTGAGGGACATGTACCTGTTTCACAATATGGGATGCCAAAGTAAATCACAGTTTAAATCAATAGATTATCAATCAAACATTTCTGCTAATTCATTCCAGAATGACTGCACACTTGTCTTGTGTCATACTTGGACAATGTGCATTGACAAGACAAACAGACACTTCCTATATAGGACAGTGCACTGCATAATAACAGAAATGGACTATGTGTGAATATGTTAAACAATATTTTAGCACAGTTGCAAGTGTAACCATTGCAGAGCAGACGTATGTTAGATGACTGAATTAATTGAATCAATATCACTCTGAAATCAAGATATCTTGTTCTCAAAATTTAATATGGACATGAAAAAGTTGTGCAACCTAAAGAACAATTTATTTGTTTTTATTTTTTTTTTCTTTAAAGGAAAACCACACCCATATATTTAAAAAGAACATGTTTATTTCATTGTGGTTTGGTGTTTCCTATATTTTAACACCACTATGGGACTATTTACAGGTTTTAAATATTTTTATATGTAATTTCTGAATCTGACCACATGGGGTCTGACATTATGAAGTAATTATGTTTGTTTAGTCTGCCTCTAGGTATTCTAAAATGCAGTGCTTGTCTGTAAAAAGTTACATCATGCATGCCTCTTTCTTCCTAAAGCTCCTGTCACTGCATTGATTTTGCATGCATACACTGCTGTGTTTCAGTCAGTTTTAATTTTATTTATTTATTTTTTTTTTTTTATTTATTTATCATTTGCTGACCAGGAAAGTCCGACTAGGTTCCACAGAGCCTGTTTTCAGCGGAGGCCCGGGGAGAAATGCTCCAGATGCATGTCTTTGGAATGTGGGAGGAAACCGGAGTACCCGGAGGAAACCCACGCGAACACAGGGAGAACATGCAAACTCCACACAGAAGGCACCCCAGCCGAGACTCGAACCAGAGAACCTCTTGCTGTGAGGCGACAACGTTAACCGCTGCACCACTGTGCAACACTGTGTAACATTTCATACCGTTCAATGACTACTTAAAACACAAACAGTGGAAATGTCACATAACAGACTTTCAAAGTGCTTTTTACTGCTGCTTCTTTTTAGAATGGCTAAACTGCATTTTTTGTGTAGCCTAAATTGTACTGCTTTGAGTCATCGCCCATCCCCCTTCACACCTAACTTCCCTAACTGTCAAAGTGCTAAGGGTAATTTGAGATATTACCTGCTGTGACTAACAGCTCACAGCAGGAGACAACTCATGTACTGTTTCCTTGTTCTAGCCTTTACTTTCTGAATGGGTAGGGGAAGGACAAGGGAGCTTTGACATCACAGCATGGTTGGGTTTTCAGGACAGTCATGGTGATGTCAGTTTGTGGAGGCAACTGACCAAAAAACTACCTGTATTCAGTGGCCTTGATGACATAAATTAATTTGAGACTGCAGCAAGGGTAGATAAAAGTTTTTTGAAAGTGAAACCACCACAGTACATTAAGGTACTGTTCTAATGGAGATAAACAGTCAAGTTAAAAAATTAAATTGTTGTTTATGCATAGCAGGGATAATAAACAGAGAGAAAAGGGATAGAAAAGTTGAGCATTTAATAATAGAATCCCATTGTTGTCCTTTAACTTTCTGCCAGAAGTGCAGCACTGGTAAGCTGAATTGCACTGCTGATGGCAAAGTGTTGGAGCATGCATTTTCATATCTTGATATGTTAAATTTAGAATGGAAAATAACAGTATTCTAAGGTGCTCTTTGTTAACTTTCATGCAAAAAAGCATTATATGCATACAAACATGTGTGAATCCGCTGGAATATAGTACAGATATATGTTATGGATATATTTCATGTTTCAGGATTTGCACATTTGTCATAACAGTTGCATTTAGTCAATCTTTAAATGAATGCTACAGGTGTATTATGAAACACATAAGGGACCCTGCATGCTTTTGCTGGTGGAAACATGGCTTCTGGAAACATTTTGTAATCAAATATGTTTACTGGATGACACAGAGGTGGTAGGAAGAGGTGGACAGTTGGTGACAGGAATACATAATACAGACATAATAACACATTAGTGCATGTGTCATTTCTGCACATCTGTTGTGTTACTATTTGTTTTATTACTCAGGCGGGATCTGTATAAGGCAGGCTTCACAAGAGGAAGCAGTCACATTAATATAGTAGCAGGATACTGGCACGTTAAGGAAAGGTATAGCCAATATTTACAGCTGCAGGATTCATACAAAATATTCAAAAACATTTTTGCATACACATAGAGTCGAACACTGACAGCATTCCAATAGCAAAATTATTATATAAGTATTATCTTAACACACCATGAGGAAGTCATACTTCACAAAGTTTCCATGTAACAGTAGATTGCAGAAAACAAGTTTGTATGTATTCATCTTCATTACTCTCTTGACAACTGTAAGCTGTACATTCAACTCTTCAGCTTCTTGAAAAGTTGATTAAATGGACTATGCATAGCTAAGCACAGCAGTGCAAAGGGCAAAACAGTAATGTGGCCAAAGGAAAAACACATGATTTTGTCATGAACTGTGTACATTAATTTAGCCTCAGTTGCAGTTAGTGTTTAGCACTAGACATTGTGTAAATGCAAAGGAGGAAGACTAATTTATTGTTATTTAGCATTTGTTTACCAGGAATGTCTGACTGTGACAGAGCCCGTTTTCAACAGAGACTCAGGGAGAAACATCCCAAACACATGTATTTGGAATGTGGGAGGAAACCAGAGCACTCAGAGTTAATTCACACTAATGCAGGGAGGACATGCAGACTCTGCACAGAAGGCACCTCAGCTGAGAATTGAACCGGGCAACCTCTTGCTGTGAGGTAACAATGTTAACCACTGCACCACTGTGCCACACAACTATACCCCGCACACTGACACAGAAGTGAGACGATAAATAGACAGGTTGAGAGAGAGGCAGAGACAAAGTAGCTTATGACTGAGGCAGGATAATGTCGGCTCATAAACATATGTATCCAACAGCTGCACATAAAATAGTGTACTAAAAACAGTAATGCTTATATAATACCAGGATTAAAACCTTTAATAGTAGTCAAAATATATCTATGCATGTCAGTATTATCCCATCACACCACAAAGAAATTACTACTTGACACTATTTAAATATCACAGTTGAAGGAAAGTGGCAACTTACTGAACCAAAATGGGTGAACAGAGAGAGAGATGGAGAGAGGAATAGCAACAATATGTTTTGTGTGACATGTATGGTGGTTACTCTTACTTATTAATTAAGTATTAAGTTGTCATGCTTTGTACAATAAAGTGCTTGCTATAGGGAAAAATATGGGGTAAGAGATGTAGTTTGTGGAACACATTATCAGACTTGTAGTTAATGACATAATGTGAAAGGACAGACAACAGCTAACATGTTGTTAGCAATACTGACAATAGTTCAGTTTTAAACAACACAGTGATATCACAAAATATAAGTACATATTTAGACCACCCTCTGTAAAATTATCAGTTAAGTGAATTTAAACCCTATATCAGCTGTCATTTTTTTCTAAAATCATTGCACTTAACCCTTCTGCCACATTGAAAGTTACCTGACAGCTGCATTTTCTTCACTGAGTACTATCCATAGTGCTGATTGCCATGCAACACTGCTGGTTTGTGGTACTGAAGGCAGCCTAAACAAACATTTTCATTTTTTTCCTTGGGTAGTGAAATGTGTTTGTGGGCTATGAGCAGAAAGACAATGTAAAAGGAATTAGAAAAAAAAATAAAAGAATATAAGTAATATGAATTCAATCAATGGGTATATGTAGCAATGATCAGAGCAAGAAGTGCTTTACAGTGACACAGTCATCATTTTCACATCTCCTTGCAACATCAGAAATGTACTTTGTGGAACACAATTTCAGATTTGTAGTTAATGAGAAATAATGTGAAAGTAGACAGCTCACGTGCTATTAACAATAATGAGAATAGTTGAGTTTTACACAGCAGCACATACATGTGTATAAATAAGTATTCATACCCCCACTCTGTAAAATTAATAATTAATTGTATTTAAAAGGTACAGTTGTGTACACTTACCATAAATGTAGATGTTCGAGTGCATTCACTGTTGCAGTCATCACACTTGGGTTATCTGCCTGCAGGTAGCCCTCAGTCGGCCTGAATACCAGAGACTTAGTATTTCTGCATTGGTTACTGTTACTCCAGGATTGATGTCAGGCTGTCAGAGCTATAAAAACAGGCAGCCAATGCCATTACATCAGTTTTTCTTATCCCAAATGTCAGGAACCCCCCAATAGGGTGCTAACTTATGGTGGGAAAATCACCACCAGTAAAAAGTAAATACCAATACCCCTGCAATGGGTGAGTAATATACACATAGAGGAGAGATAGACAGAGAGAGAGAGAGAGAGAGAGAACGGGGCTGGAGGGAGGGGAAACCAGGACTGCAACAGTGAATATACTCGAACATCTACATTTATGGTAAGTGTACACAACTGTACTATGTTCTTCATGTTTCAGTGTTGCAGTCATCACACTTGGGTTGATTCCCAAAGATGAAGAAAGGGTGGAGGCAGTCAAGAAGAGTTTGGGCTGGCTAGTATGCCCTGCAGGACTGCAGTTGCAAAACCTGCCCTGTTTTTGGACAATATAGGCAGGTGGTAATGCTTGGTGAATGTGTGTACAGAATTCCAGGTAGCAGCCTCCAGAATGTCCCTGGTAGGGACTCCTCTGAGGAATGCTGTGAAGGTAGAAGTTGCCCTAGCAGAATGTGTTCTGACCCCCTGAGTGGTTGGTTTCCCATGGTGTTTGTAGCAGAAGTGGATACAGTGTGCTATCCATTTGGAAACTGTCTGTTTTGAAATGGCCTTGCCGTCTGCCCCTGGTGCAAAACTGAGTAATAAATGGTCAGATTTCCTGAATGACATAGTCCTATCCAGGTATAATCTGAGCTGTATGTGCACATCCAAGGAGTGCAGGATCCTTTCCCCTTTATTTTGAGGATTAGGGAAGAAGGTTGGCAGATGGATAGATTGGTTGAGAGCCACACTGGACACCACTTTAGGCATAAAAGAAGGATTAGTCCTGAGGGAGACCCTGTCAGCATGAAAAATAATGAAGGGTTCCACGGCCATAAGTGCTTGTAGCTCATACGCTCTTCTAGCTGAAGTGATGGCCAGAAGCAATGCTGTTTTCCAAGAGAGGAATTTTAACTCTGCTGACACTGCAGGCTCAAGATGGGGTAGTGTGAGTTTTTTCAGTACAAAGTTAAGATCCCAAGCAGGGGTGGGTGCTCTCCTTGGTGGCCTTAAGTTGTTTGCCCCTCTCAGGAACTGTTTGATGAGAGGGTGAGAGAAGAGAGGTGTCTCAGAGTTGTAATGAGTCGAGATGGCAGAGGCATGGATCTTAATGGAGGAGAAGTATAGGCCTCTGTGGAGTAGATCTGCTAAGTAATCCAGGATTAGAGGTAGGGAGGGCAGAGTTGTGTCCTCTCCTTTAGATTGAATCCAGGAGCACTATCTTTTCCACTTATCAGCATAGGATTTCCTTGTACTGGGTCTTCTCGCTTCAAGAATGATGTCCAGCACCTGCTTGCTTAGGCTGGTCACTGGGGGAGAATTCAAGGAATAAGCCAGGCTGCAAGATACAGGGTTTGCAGTTGTGAATGCAAGATCCATCCCACCTGCTGAGTGAGCAGGGTCGGGCTCTGGAATAGGTGCCAGGGTGGTACTGGTTACAGGCTGCGCAGTAGTGGGTACCAGTGCTGGTGTGGCCAGTCCTGGGCAATCAGGATTGTCCTTGGTCTGTCCTGTCTTATCTTGAGTAATATTCCTGAGAGAAGGGAAAGAGGAGGAAATGCATAGATTTAGAGGTTTACCCACTGGAAGGATGGGGCATCCACTTTCCAGTCCCTGCTGTGAGGTATCCTATTGCAGAATTTGCTGAGCTGGTGATTGCATGGGGAGGCAAAGAGATCCACCTCTGGGGTCCCCTGTTTCAGAATCAGAAGGCTGAAAGTGCTTGGCTCTAATTGCCACTCGTGTGGGTCTTGGAGATTTCTGCTTAAGTCATCTGCCAGTGAGTTTTGTTTGCCTGGAAGGAATTGAGCTTGCAGATGGACCTGCATGTCCAAGGTTGTGTTCCACAGGGCCATGGCTAGCCTGTAGAGTGGGTAAGAATGGGTTCCTCCCTGCTTGTCAATGTACCACATAACTGTGGTGTCGTCTGTTTTTATTAGCAGGGGTCCTGGTTAGAGTAGGGATCTGAAAGCTGTTAGAGCATGCTGAGCAGCTAGCATCTCTTTTTGGTTGATGTGCAGATGAATTTGACTTGGACACCAGTGGCCCTGAATGCACTTGTCTTCCAGGTGTGCCCGCCAGACATAGTCTGATGCATCTGTGGTTAGGGTCTGGCTGGCGTGGGGTTGAGTAAAGGGCAGTCCCTTGTTGTGGTTGCATGCTGCTGCCCACCAAAGAAACTCAGTCCTTAGACAATGTATGATAGGAATGACAGTTTCCAGGTCCTGAGAATGTTGGCACCAAAGACTTTTTAAGTACCATTGAAGTTTCCTCATATGCAGTCTTTTATATGGAATTAGTAGGATGCATGAGGCCATGAACCTGAGGGCCTCCAGGATTTTCCTTGTGGATAGATGGGTTTTAGTGGCCATTTGTGTGAAGTAGTTTGTCAGATAGGCTTGTTTTTCTGGAGTAAGAAATGCCATCTGGGATGCTGTGTCCAATCTTGCTCCCAGGAATACAATCTTTTGACTGGGGACTAGTTTTTATTTCTTTTCATTGATGGTGTACCCCAGGGAGGCTAGAAGGTTTTTTACAAATGTCAGGTGCTGCAACAGCATTTCCTGACTGTCTGCCTGAATCAGGCAGTTGTTCAAGTATGAGTAAATTTAAATTTTTCTCTGTCTGCAGTAGGCAATGTCTGAAGCCAGGCATTTTGTACTCTGGGAGCAGTGGATAAGCCAAAGGGAAGTGCAGAGAACTAATAATGCATAGATCCTGCCCTGAAGTGTAGATATTTCCTGTATGAGTCCCTGACAGGGATGTGCAGATAGGCTTCTTTTAAGTCTAGAGTGGCTAACCAGGCATCTTTGGCCAGCATAGGAAGAAGCTGCTGCAGGGTGAGTATTTTGAATTTTGGTACCACCAGGAAGGTGTTTAGAATGGAAAGATCTAGGATTGGGCACCAAGTGCCCTCTTTTCTGGGTACCAGGAAAAGTCTGGAATAGAACCCTTGACCTATCTGTTCCACAGGAACAGGTTGAATTGCCCTTATGGAGAGTAGGGATTGAACTTGGTTTTGTGCCTCTGCCCACTGGTTTGGAGGAAGGTCTGGGAGCCCTTTTGGGGTTGGCAGTCAGTGAAAGTAAAACTTGTACCCCTGGGATATAATGTTGTGGACCCATAGGTCTTTGGTGATGGAAGTCCAGTTTTTTGCATAATGGGCAAGTTTTCCTCCTAGAGGCACAAGCAGTTGGGCAGAGGTGGGGAGTGGAGATGAGAAGGCATTGTGAATTCTTTCCGTAAGGGGCTGGCTTAGTACTCCCTATTTTTGAAGTGGAGGCACTCCATTGCTTAGATCTCTGCATACCCTGTGACTGTAGTCTGGGGTGTCTGTTTCCCCTGTGTCTAGTTTGAGATGGCCTTGAGGGGGCTGGAAAGGACCAATGTTTTGAGGGGCAATGCCTACTGAATCTAGGAGGCTGTACATGCAAGAAATCTTTGACTGTCTGCATAGATTTAGCATTTTCTTCCATCTTTTTAAGAACCTCTTCTGCTTTGGTGCCAAACAGATTGTCCTTGTTCAAAGGAGTGTCTAGTAATTTTGATTTGACATGGTCTGGCAAGGTCTGCTCCTTATGCCAAGCCTGCCTTCTCAGTACAGAACCAGTGATTGCTGCCCTGCAAGATGCTTCTAGGGTATCAAAGTCACATTGCAAAGTATGCTTTCTGACTTGGCTTGCAGAATGCATAAGCTCTTGTAATTCTTTATTTTTCTGCACAGTCTGTAAAGGTAGCTATTTTTTGCTTAATAAGTTCCATGATATGTTGTTGGTACTTCAGCATGGGAAACTGACAATTCAAAGCCCTAATGGCGAGAGTTTCAGAGGTGTATACTTTCTTACCCCATCTGTCTAAAGCTCTGGAATCCCTGTCCAAAAGGGTGGGATTCTTAGCTGTAGTTGCTTTGATACCTTTAGGCCCCTGGGATATGACCTCTGGGTCAGCAGTAGGATTTTTGAAAAGGAATTTGTAAGAGTCAGAAACTCTGTAGTATCTTTCTGGTTTCCTATGAGTAAAGTATCAGGAGTTAAACAGGATTCCATAAAGACATCATCCACAACATCCAGGACTGGGGGTATTGCTAAATGCCTATGTTGTGGCAAATTTAGAAATTCTCTGAGTCTCTTTTTGGACTGAGGTTAGTCTTGGCATTCCCAGTGGAAATGCTCTCTTAAAGTATGTAAGGTTTCACCAAAAGAAAAATCCTCTGGAGGAGAAGAAGAGGGAATGGATTACTCTGCATCTGAATCCTCATAAGCAGATAAAGGCATGTCTTCATAATCAGATACCTCAGAGACATCGGGCTCTTAGTCTGTTAAAGCTGCCATTGGTTAGAGCAAGAAAAAAGGATCCCCAATGGGGTACTTAGCTTTAGAAGACTTCAGGATAATTCAATTCGGAAATGAAAACTCAGATAGCGGCTGACCGGCACTCATGCGAACTGCTTCTGCTTCAGGCTCCTTGGCAAGAAAGACTGATGTAATGGTGTCAGATGCCTGCTTTTATACCCCTGATGACCTGACATCAATCCTGGAGCGACAGCAATCAACTCAGAAATACTAAGTCTCTGGTATTCGGGCCGACTGAGGGCTACCTGCAGGCAGATAACCCAAGTGTGATGACTGCAACAGTGAAACACAAAGAACATCCTGCATCACCTGTCTTATTTCTCTCATTTCTCATCAGTTACACATTGTGCCAGAGGGATAGTTGTCTTATATGAGCAATTTATTCATGAAGTGCTATCCAAACTGTTGATGTCTGTGCAATGTTGCCAGGTGTGTTTGCACTAGGCAGCTTACACTAAATTTTTAACTTTTTCCCTTGGTAGTAAACCTTGCTTCCAAGCTGCCAAGTAGTGTGTAAATACTGATTACATTTATTTTTTTAATTGAGAATAATTGAAATATGATCTGTAAACAGAGCTCAAACACTGCATCATATGTCTTATTTCTATCAATTCACTTCATTTGTACTTTATGTTACAAAGTTGGATATCTGTCATGTGCATTTTCTGCAGTCATTACTATCCAGGGTGCTGACTGCCATGCACTGATTTAAAGCTTATTTGAGCTACTAAAGGCAAGCCAAATTAATTGTTATCTTTTTTTTTCCTTCAGCAGTGAAAATTGATTGTATGCTTCCAAGTGGTGCACAAATGTAGAATGCATTATTTAGTAAAACATTTACAAAAAAATGGTTTGGATAACAATTTAAAGGAACATGAAATGAATCAAAGTGTATATCTGGCAATGAGCAGAGCTACTAGTGCATTACACTGACACATTCAGCCTTCTTACATTTCCTTGCCCCAACATTACTATAATTTATGTATCACAGTATCAAGACTTTAGCTAATGCCATGGGAAAGAAAAGGGGGAGAGGAAACAGCATAAATGCTTTAATTTTTCACACAATTAATAGTAACACCATTTCAAATGACATATCTGTCTATCAGGTTTACTCAGTAATGACATTACTTGAGTTTCCCATCTCAGTACTTTCATACACCAAAATGAGTGTTAATATTTATTATGACTTTTCGCAGTAAAATTGCCCATGAACAGATATTGGACCCAGCATCACCTTTACTGTTTCTCTAAGCTCAATACATTTACACTTTATGCCACAGAGATAGGTGTATGACAGCTTGAATTTCTTCACTCAGAACTATCCAGAGTGCTGAGGAAAGTGCACCAGTGACAGACTCACTTGTGCTATTGATGGCATTCCAGATTAAATTTGTCAGTTTTTACTTGGCAAGTGTGCTTCTATTCAATGCTATTGACTGCTGCCAATCAACACAGCACAATGCCAAATGGCATGCAAACTATCTAGAAAAACAAAAAAAAGATTCATTTTGATATTTTTAAATGTACATTTCTCATGTTTCATCACCTTTATTATCCTGCAACAGGAACCTGTATTTGAACCATCAAACTAAGGTATTAAGAACAGTCATTTAATATTATTTCCCATGTTTGCTACAAAGAAAGACATATATTAGAAAGGAGAAAAATTGTCTAGATGTATTCAGCAGGTGACATTGTATCAAGTCACATTGAAAGTGCAACAGAAACAAGTTATGAAAGTTGCTCTTTCTCATTTGCCAGTAAATGTCTGGATGATTGAGATATTGGCAGCAGTTAAGATACACATGTGCTCCCACAATATTAAACAAAGAATGCAAACACTGCAGGTATATTCATCTCTTTCTTTGTGGTGTCTAATTTCCTTATCAACACTCTTCTAAGAGCAATGTTATCTCATTTGTATTGCATATGGTATCTGTAGCAATGCTTAATGTACTCCCTTGAATATGCACAACATTTTTTAATAAGTGGCAGTAACTGTGGTCATTAAAACAGCATTTGAATATTAGGAATATTCCTCATGTAACTCAGTCAGTGTACTTCCAGACTTTATAGTAAGTCTCCTCACCTTGATACACCCTCAGTAGATGTACATTAAAGAGGGGAGACTGTGAAACCCCAATTGTTCCTGCAGTCAGACTAATCATAGACATTTGCAAGCCATTAGCAGGTAACACTTCTCAATGCTTGTCCTTGCAAAGCTGGGGTGTGTGCATGCAATCATGAAGTGCCTTACACCAAGTTTACCTTTTCTGCACTTAATGCAGATTGTGGTATTCAGAAATACTAATGATTTAACACTTCATTTGCATACTCAAAGTGTTCACAGGACTAAATCTGCACTATATAAATATATTTGTGTAACTAATGAACATATACCATAGTGGGTTGACTATCCGGTTCCAGAAAGCTTGATTCCACTAAATACACAATTTGATGAGGTTTATCTACTTTCTAAACTGTTTTCTTGGCAAGGTATGTTGCTATTTCTTAAAGAATTCTTTTAACTTAACATTAAGGATGGATCGCAGTGCCCAGTGCAATCATTTTTTATCTGTCTGCATTTTCTTCATCCTTTACTCTTGGCAAAGCCCATGTATATCAATTATTTGTTTGCATTACAAACTTTAGTAAAGAATGCAATCTGACATAATTTTGTAGGTTTTATTTTCCAGGAGTTTTAACTGTTATTGCAGAAGAGTGTAGTATAACCTCATAGCTAGATCTGGTAGTTTTATATGTGTAGCCAAAATGATGTGTTAAGGTTGTGACCTCTACTTGGCTGCCCACCCTACCAATGGAGATGGCACCATCATAGTTTTCTCCATTTCTATTTGTACATTGTGAATTAGTATTGTTAATGCTGCAATGTATTACACATTTACACAACTGTTATCTGCATTATAGAACTGTTATATCTGTTGTTGTTTTATGAATATTTTTGTTGGGGAGGGGGTTGTCTTAACTTGTGTGTAGTAATAGGGAGCATTACTTTTTTAATTTTTGTGTTCATGATGGATACATACCTTCATACATAATTGAGTTCACAGACATCCTGTCTGTGTATTATAAATTTCATTTTATGTCTATTTTCTGTTTCATCTCATACAGGGATATGCCACTCAAGACATCTTTACCCAGCAAACTGCCATTCACTGATGCAGAAAATTCAGTCATTATGCAGGCCTTCTATTACCATGAAGTTTTGCTCTTAAGGAGAGATAGAGGTGACAAATATGCCCAAAAGAGGATATGGCAGCAGGTGATAGACAACATCAGTGTTCTCGGAGGGCATGGAAGAACTTACTCTCAGATACAGCACAGGCCAAGTGATATGATAACCTCTACCTGTTGTAGGGTGGCTCCAGATGACCAGGGACAGGTAGCTACAAGGGGTGGCCCTGCTACAGAACCACCACTGACTGAAACAGAGGAGTTCCTGTCCACTGTCAGAGATCCAGATAGCTTGGCAGAGGGTTCACACAGAATCCTCAGTGTTGGTGCTGAAGTAGAAGACAGACCCAAAGTGTCTCAAGCAGAATTTCCAGGTATGCAGAAAAAAAATTACTGTTATTGAATATATCTTTACATGTATATATCTTATATGTCTGATAGATCTAGACCCATCAATAAATGTGAGTTAGACAGCACAGTATTTGAAAGATAGAGGAGAATGTTTGGGGTGGGGATTCAGCTGGTCGGTAGATTTTTTGTATGAGATTATTCTTAATCTGCACATGTAAATGGGATTTTCCTCTGTTTCTTGATTTGTTTGCATTGTGACACTTATCAGCCTTCTTTCCTTTCCTTTTCTTACATACAGGAACATCTGGATTGTGGTCCCAAGACAACCTTCACATGGTAAACACACATTTTCTATTATTATTATATAAGGTAGGTTTAGGTCAAAATGAGAGCAATATTTGTATTGCTTTAACATCTATTATTGTTTAACATACCATCCATTTAACAAAATTTTGATCAGTTTCATCCCCTATCTCTCTCTTTGCTGTGTTTATTGCTTGTTATCATAGGTGATCTTGACAGTGGTACTGTGGAACTCCTTCCACCTGATGTCAGAGTATTGGTCAACTCTGATGATGAGGGTGACAATGAACAGGCATAATCAGGTGGAGCAGAGAGTCAGTCTGACACTGAGGATGTGGGTCCCACATCCCCTGCCCATATCTCAGACACAGTTAGTATACCTACGCATACCCATGGCACAGACTCCTCTGATAAAGAACAGGTTGAGGGTGACACAGATGATCAGGGTAG
>NC_056731.1:1517028837-1517061337 GCF_019279795.1 Protopterus annectens
GGGAGACAAGAAATAAACAAAAATAAAGCTGTTCCAAAGGCTGACATCAGAAAATAATTATATATCAAAAGCTGGGGTCATTTTGCAGCAGAGACAGAGCAACGAGAAATCCAAAACCATTCTTCCTCCTGACAAGAGTTGTACACAAGAGACTTATGCAGATGCAGATTAGTCAGTCATGCTTCTTCTTTAGCCATACTTGGACAGTCAGAGAGATAGTAATCCAGTCTTTATGCATCAGCATCTTAAGCAGTTCAAACTTTCAGACATATGAGCTGTTCAGCTAAGACAGCTACAGACTCTAAAACAGCCTTGTTTGGTTATATCATGGAAGACTGCTAAGCAAACAATAATGTCTAACAGGATGTGTGTTACTGTGCAAATAATTCCTACCCAGGGGTGTCATGAGGCCCAATGTCACAGGAGGAGAGCCTCCATACCCCTGGAAGGGCAATACTTACACAGTAACACATACCCTGGAGGGCATTCTTGTGCTTAGAGATTGGGCTATCTGTAAAACTGTTGTGTTTTACTTACTTATTTTTTTTTACTACATTATTTTTTACATATATTTGATGTAATTAAATTCCTCTTCCTAATGTTTCAAATTTGCTGTAGTATATGTAAATGGTGTTGGGGGAAGTATTTTACATCCAAAATATATAACATTTTCAAAAAATATCCAGATATTTGCTTCATTTTTTGGTCCCTTACTCCTAAACTTTGTGGTTTGTTGCCAAACATTGGGGACTAAAATCAATAAAAAATAATGGCATGCATTTGAGTTTCAGACTTTATTTTCTTCAGAAAATGCATGCTGTTATTCATACAACATTCTAATTTTTATAAGACCAATATTTAAAATATGTTCCTATTTCCTGAGCCTTTGTTCCCCATTTATTTAGGCTTTATCCATATTTCTTGAGTTAAGAAGTTGAGAGGTATGTAAACCTCTTAATTGCTGCTGCCAGTAGTCAATAGATCTCAGTCTCTTACTCGGTGTCTCTCTCTCTCTGTCACTCACACCACACACACACACACACACACACACACACACACACACACACACACACACATGCATAACCATGCTACTGCTTTCATGTATGCAAGCACACATGCAATCACACATGCAAGCAGAAACAGAAACACACATATCCACACATGCACACACACTTTTCTTTTTTTTTAAACATATTGTATTGATTTTCATGAAATAAAATAATACAAGAAATATGATATATAAATATGCACAATATATGTTTTAAAAACGTCATAATATGGAACAATAACTATTAACAATGTCCATAACAGATATAATGTCATTGTTGTGATTACATTTTATCTAGTAGTTTTTCAAACTTCAACCAAGTTAATTTATGTGTTTTAGTTCTTTCTGAAATAGTTTACAACTCCCTACTACATACAAGTTTAGCTGATAGTAAAAAAATCTGTAAATGATAGGATATTTTTACACTTCCAATTTGACGTAATGATTTTTCTTGCAATTGCAAGCAAGGACCAAAGAAGGTGCATCTGTATTTTGGGGATATGTGTTGGTATCGGTGCATTAAACAGTAATAATGAGTCAAATACTTCACACTTGTCCGACCACAATGCTTTTATGAAATTTCTGAACTCTATCCAGAATGGAGTTAGTATTTTACATGTAAGAAACATGTGTACCCAATCTGCACAAAGTATTTCCTCATATCTCCAACATTTGTTAAGATTTTTTTTATATCAAGTCCATCTTATGTGGGGTAATAAAGCTCCTATGGATCTATTTCCAAGTGACGATTTTCCAAGAAGGGGATGATGGTGTGTTACTAACTGATTTAACTACTAATTCTTTATAACTATCTGAAAAAATGGATTTATTTATTCTCTCTGTGAAACTCCATAAGGAGTCTTCTGGGATTTGCATATTGGTTCTTAAAAAATTATATATACTTGGCAATGATAGAATATTATTAACATGCAAAGTGTTTATTTCACAAAGAAGAGAAGGTATTTTAGGTAAAGGTGTTGTGTTGGTGATATGACATATTTTGAATTCATTAACTATGTATTCTCTAAATATTTGTATGTTCAACCAGTTGTTATGCTTTATGTTATACCTGGCCATAAGAGAACATGGTTCATGGATATTATTATTGCAGAGAAACTGGTGCCAGAAAACTAAGCCATTTTCTTTCATTATTTTTATTTTAGATACGTTGAAAGAGTCCAGACATGCCTTTGTGTATGATATGTGAAATATTAAAACTATTAAGCTCTTTGTCATATGATTTTTGTCTATCTTTTTAAAATTATCTAATATATAATTAGTGAAAAGATACATTTTTTTATTCTTATTGGTATTGTATTGTATTCTCTAAATATTTGTATGTTCAACCAGTTGTTATGCTTTATGTTATACCTGGCCATAAGAGAACATGGTTCATGGATATTATTATTGCAGAGAAACTGGTGCCAGAAAACTAAGCCATTTTCTTTCATTACTTTTATTTTAGATACGTTGAAAGAGTCCAGACATGCCTTTGTGTATGATATGCGAAATATTAAAACTATAAAGCTCTTTGTCATATGATTTTTGTCTATCTTTTTAAAATTATCTAATATATAATTAGTGAAAAGATATTTTTTTTTATTCTTATTGGTATTGTAGAAATGTTCTTTGACAACAAGGAAGATGTTTTTATTTTCTGAGAACAGATTATTGTCAATATATGTGTCTATGTCAGATAATAAGATACTTACATGGAGATTTTTCCAATTAGAACTATATTTGGAGTTTAACCATTGGCTCATCACATTAAGCATGGTTGATTCTGCATAAAGTTCTAAATTTGGGAATGCTATTCCCCATCTTTCCAGCTTCTGTAGTGCCAAGCATGGCTGATTCTTGGCTTTTGAGGAAACCATAGGAAATGTATTAACATAGAATTTAGTTGCTTCATTAACCTTTTGGATGGGGAGGCAATTAAAGTTTGATAGAAGAACAAAGTTTGGGTAATATAATCATTTTTATTAATGACAGTCTTTCTTCTATCGTGAAATACATTTTATTCCATCTATTTAAAAATTCCTTAACTGTGGATAATAGGTATTTGTAATTTGTTTTTAAAGTATTATTCCAGTTTGGCTTTATGTATATTCCTAAGTACGTAATGGTGTCATTTGCCCAGTTAAAATTGTTGTGTTTTTTTAGTAAAGTGTTTACTTTTTTATTTATTAATATTGTTTCTGTTTTGGTGTGATTAAAGCTTAGGCCTGAAACCTCTTCAAAAACTTGCAGGGATTTTTGTTATATGACCTATAGAGGAATCTATATTTCCAATTGTTAAAATGACATCATTCACAAAAAGTTATATTTTAGAAATGTAGCTTGGACTAATAGAAAATCCCCTTATATTAGAATTTGCTCTTATGAAGTTAGCTAGAGGTTCTACTGATAGGGCAAATAATAAAGGGGAGAGTGGGCAGCCTTGTTTAGTGCCTTTTAGGATGTTGAGCGGACCTGATAAAAAAGCGTCAGTTTTTATGTATGATATTGAGTTAACATAATCTGTTAATTATATCGATAAAGTCAGGGGAGAAGTTAATATACTTCTAATACTTTAAATAAATAGGACCAATTTATATAGTCAAAAGCCTTGCTTAAGTCTAGGCTAATCATTGATAGTTCTTGAAAGGAGCCTGATAGCATTATCTTGTACTCTTCTATTTAGGATGAAGCCTGTTTGATCATCACCTATTATGTTAGGCATCCGTTGATTTAATCTGTTAACTAATATTGGTGCAAAAATGTTATAGTCTACATTTAATAGTGAAATAGGATGATACGAAGTTACTATTTTGGGGTCTTTGTCCTGTTTTAGAATAGGGGAAAATCATTGCATATTTCCAGGAAGGGAATGAGCTTGTCTTTTTTCTGAATTCCTCAAAAGCTTGTAAAAGTATCTTTAATGTATCATCTGTAAGTACTTTATAAAGTTCTCCTATTAATCCATCTAATCCTGGGGCTTTATTGTTCTTAAGGCTTTGAATCCTGTCTTTTCGTTCACTTAATGTTATTGGTTTGAGAAGTTTGGTATTCTGTGCTATTGATAGTTTGATGCCTATGTTCTCATTTAAGAAGTTATCTTTTGGGACGTTGTTATTAATATTTGGATTTGTGTTATTTATTATTTTGTGATGTTTTCTGAAAGTCTCAAGAATATCTTCTAAATCTGTTACAATTTTAGTTTTATTTTTAGTTTCATCAACAATTTCCCTTATATGTTTAACATTTGTTAAGTTTTTTGATTTCACAGCTAATCTATGCATGTTTTTTGGGTTAACAGAGTAAGACTGTGATTTGATTATTTTTAAATTTATTGCAACTTTATGATTAAGAATTTCCATGTAATCAAGGTTTAATTGTTTCAGTTCTGTATTTGTGTTTATGTCTTTATTATTTAAATTTCTTTTTAGTTTATCAGTTTTTGATTGCATTCTCGATAGCTTATTATCCCATTCCTTTTGTTTGTTTAGGTACTATATCCCAGACAATAACTTTAGAAGTGTTATCATTGTCATTTATGTCTAGAAATATTTTGATTTCTTTCAGTAACTATTCCTTAAACCCAGTTATCTTAACAATGTATGCTGGTATTATTTGCCAGTTCATGTTTCTTTTAACTTTACACTCGCTAAACAGCAAAAGCACAGCTTAGCGAGTGTAAAATAATGGCTCAGTTGCTCTCAATTTCACACACATACATTCACATATACACACACACTTTTCTATTTTTATTTTTTAATTTTTTTTTTTAATTTTACACAATGAGCATAAAATAATGGCAGCTGTAATCTCTGTTACAGTCCAAGTTCCACGACAGCTTAATATTCTTATGTGAAGTGGCGGACTCATTTTTCAGTGGGCATTACCTGTTCATTAACACTCTGCTGGAGAATGTTCGTACTGCAATCAGAGTGGTGATGTATAAGTGGTCCATTCTCTAAATAGTAAAAATACTCTGACAAAGGAATTAAAGCCCATGATATTGTATCTTACTGTTTCAGGTCCTGACTATCCATAAAGGGAGATCCATTTGCAGTGAATAAAAGGGAAAATTTCCTGGAAAGGTATCCAAATAAGACTACCTGAAATTAATCTAGACTTTTGTCCAAGCAGGAACCAGAGCTGATATGCAAGACATTGTCTTTGGTTAGTAGGTCTAAGACAAAGAAGAGGAAGAGGCAGAGGAAGAAACACATGGCAGAGTACCAGGATGATGACTTGCAGCATGTCAAAGGGCAATACATAGAATATTCAACTTCTTATTAGAGCAGCTTACTTCTTTGCAAGTTTTACTACAGAAGGGTCTGTCTTTTATACCTGCAAGTCATGGTACTCTTACATAGGTGTTAAAAGACGTACATTTATTTATTAGGAATGTAAATTTAAAGTTTATTTTTCCTTTTTCATCAACATTTTTTTTAAAAGAGTGGTTTTGTCCCACAGAATAGTCCTATAACAGAAGCTTTTCAACAAAATGTGTGAAAAATACATAAGGACTTTTTATGACCAAGGACTATATAAGAAATTTAAGTTTTTTTTTATTTAACTTCTGATGAACTTATAGATTTGGAAGAATTAACCAATAATAAAGAATTAATTCTAAAACAAGTGGATAAGGGTGAGGGTATAACCATTTTTGACAAGATAAATTATATTAATCGAATGAATGATTTTTTTTAAGAGCACTGCTGTTTATTTATTTTTTTTGTTAATAAGTTAGAAATTAGCAAGCTGATTATGAATTTTAAATCACACATCTATGATGTATTTATGTGTAGTAGTATAACTAATGTCCTCTGTGAATACTTTTATGTAGAAACACTTGTTATACCTGAACTTTATTAACTTCTAAAAGTTCATAAAGATGCTTGCAACCCTTCCATGAGAACAACTGTCTTAGGTAGGGGTGGATTATTTAACCTGTGAGTATTTGTTTAGAGAAAATTCTACATACCTTTTTAAATGATGAGTAGTATAGTACTTAAAGATATGAAACAATTTTTAAATGACTTTCATGATTAGTATAGTAATAATGATAGACTTGATTTTGTGTTTACAACACTTGATATTCCATCTCTATTTGCAAGTATACCTAATTCTGAAGGGGTAGAATATATTAGATATTTTTTGAAAGACTGTCATCCAGTCTCTACTGGAAAAAAACAATAATTATTGAAATATCTGATTGAGATGGTATTGGAAAGTAATATTATTATGTTCAGTGGGGAGATCTACTTACAAAAAAATTAGATTAGCAATGGGCACAGCATGTGTAAACACGTATGCTAGTATTATGATGTTACAGCGGGGAAAAAGAAAATGTTTTTAGTGAAAAGAACAATTTTAACAAATGTATATTTTTATAGAAGGTTCAAGGATGATGTCTTTCTATGAACAAATATGGAAGAGGGTGTCTCTACTTTATAGAACTTTAAAGAATATAAAATCTTCATTTTTGAAATTTGATCTAAATGTTTCAGATAAAAATGTAAGTTTCTTAGATGTTGCCATAACTGAAATGAGGAGAACACTATTTTTACTGGAGTCTTTAGAAAAAAAGGAAAATGGATTTGCATAGAAGAAGCATGCATCCTCCTTTTATATTTAGGAACATAGTAAAGGATCAGATGATCTGCCATTCTAGGATTACTAGTGATCATAATAGCATGGGAATTACCTTAGATATGTTAGTAAGTACTTTTAAAATGCCAGAATATGAGAAGGAGCAACTTTTCCAAATAAAAAAAAAATCCTTATAGTTACAGGGTATTAAAGAATGATGTGTTTTTTGGTTATCTGGGTGAGGTTTCTGAAAGTCCAGGTGTTAATAATGGAAATAGTGTGAATAAAAATGCTGACTTTTCAGTAATGTGCCAGTTTTTTTGCTTTCATATGTACTAAAATTAAAACATAACTGGAACTTATTTAGTTCCAATGGAAATGTAAAGTAAATAGTGAATGTTATCCTCAGCTTTATTTTATATGAATAATGAGAATTTAAAGAGACAATTATGTTATCAAAATCTTATAATGAATATAAATCAGATAGGAAGAGGACTCAGCATGTAGAAATTGTAATTATTGTGAATATACTAATACTAGTAAAAATGAAAACCCAAAGAAACAGAGAGCAAATCCAATAGTCCAACAGCAACAAAACCCTGTGGCAGAAGACAACAGCAGTAATCCAAACAGCTTCAGACAACAGCAGTAATCCAAACAGCTTCAGTAAAATCCAAAATTGTTTATTGTGTAAGCCCTTTTGTAATGTTACACATTACTTTATCAGATGAACATAATATCCCCAACTTCAATTTAAATACTAAATATTCAATAAAATGATTTTGGATTTTACTGAAGCTGTTTGGCTTACTGCTGTTGTCTTCTGTCACTGGGTTTTGTTGTTGATATTAGTACTAGTGTTTTTATGGGGGTCTACATTACAGAAAAAATTTGCGGACATGGCCGTTCGTGGTTTAGTGTTTTCGATGTTTTGGGTTTGAATATTACCCATTCAAAGAAAAGTGTCTTCAATTGCATAATAGGGACCTGTTTTTATGTACACCCCAATGACACATGTGAAGGTTCCTTTTAAACATTATACTTATTGTGGAATGAAAGATGTGATTTATTTAGCATAATGTGCTATCTGTTATGCATTTTATACAGGGAAGATAAAATGTCAGTTAAAAGATAGAATTTCTGAACATCTTACTGATATACAGAAAAGGGTAAAAAACAATGTGCTAGTGAAACATAACATGCAAAAAGGATCTACACACTTTTTAAGTTCTTAATTTTGGAAAAGATAATAGGAAATCCACATGGAAAGGACATTAGAAATTATACTAAGGTCAAGGAAAGGAAATGGATAATAGATTTTAATGCCACATACAAACCAGGATTGAACAGTATTGTTCCTTTAAAACCAGTTTTAAAATAGAGAAATCTAAGACACTAATATTTTTATGAATGCTATAGCAGCAGTGTTTTGTAGTATTTTGTTAATATTTATTATTCTATGTATACGTCTTCCTTTTAGTCTATTACTATATCTGTCAGTCATATGATTTAATTGCTTATAAAATGGAGTCAGTAGGAAATGACATAAGTTTTAAAAACCTGAAGAAGCTTTATGTGAAAACCCATTTGTTGGCTATCTATATAAATATATGTTTCTCTTAAGTGTTGCATGGCTTTCTTGTTTAAGTTTTTTTTTCTTTTTATCAGGACTGTGCTTTACTGTGGCTTGTAATTGTATGTTTTTTTTATTCATTATCTTTAGTTTTCTCAATTTCTCAATGAATGGATACAAATTTAGGACTGTTGTTTTTCCAGTTCTCAGTAAGGAATTATGACACTTAAAAATGAATATTTGCTAACAAAGGTCTTTTGGGTAGAAAGATGAATAAATCTAAAGTGATGCATGCTAGCTGTTTTTACTATTTACCTTGATTTGAACATAGAACACCAGATTTAGAAAGGAGATAAATAAGTGTTGTGCCAATTTATTTTCAGTTCCAGATAAATGCATGGCTAAGTAAATAAAATAAAATACTTGTATTCTGTCCTAACTGTTTTGGCAGGTACTTAATAAGTATGGCTACTTTCCCTTAACACCTTTCCTTTCTTGTGCAGTGGTCTGAAACATGATTTAAAGGAAGAGTCTACTCCCATATGCAGTTTAAATTAGGCCTGAATTTTCTTCTCACTCTGTAGTATGGTTTTAATACAGTCAGTTACTGGACATCAACCTACCACTGCATTATAAAACTTTCAGTCCTTTGGCTTGGAATCAAAGGAAGAAAAAGGCCATCTACCTTTTTAAGCTTAATTTCTTGAATGCTTTGGCAGAGGAATTTGTGTCTGACTTAGGGCTGGATTAAGGGACAACAAATGGGCATTTTCCTGGAGTGGCTGACCCCACCATTGTGCTGCTGAATGGAATAAAACAGCAACTAGTTGCAAATGAGTGTTGTAAGCCTGTGAAACAAAAGTTCATAGGCAACATTTCCACAATGCACTCTGGCCATAGCTGCAGATGGCCAGAGTGCAAAAAACCATTTCTACTTTCTTGCAAAGGCAGAAAGCATAATGGCTATCAAATGTTACGTCTGCATCTCTCTGTGAGGTTTCATTGATAATGCACATATATTATGCCATGGAGGTTTGTAGGTTTGGTTATTATTTTAAATAATTGTTAAACTTACAGACCTCCATGGTATAATGCACATGCTTTATCACTGCACCTTTGGAGAGAGGTAGGAACATACTTTTAAAGTTCAACTGGTTTTTGCACCACTAGGCATTTTTGTACACAAGAAATATGAATCTTTTAAGGATTGGCATTATTGACATACTGTAATCTTCAGTGAGTTATAAGAAAATCAAAACACTGATGAGGGACAGAGTGAAAATAAGAGGCAAAATCAGGGACAGCTGAACGGTATGAGTGTTAAAAGCTTTTCTAAATTATTCCCGAGTCCCATAATCACTGAGGGTGTAATATGTCTTAAGGCTTTTTTCCATACTTAGTTAACCTCAACAGTGTTATAACCCTTGAGAAGTACCTTAGTAATGCAGTTAGTTTTCTGACTTTGCCTTCATTTCTATAATGCTATATGTTTTGTTAATTCAGATAATGTATATACAGCAACTTGACTTTTGGATGGCTTCAAAATGGTTCTGACAAGCCATCAATTGACCAGATGGGAGGATGGTGTATTCACCAGGTTCATCACATTAAACACAGGCAAATGCCATTGCTGAGAGGTGGAAGGAAAATGTTAAAGAACTCCTGAAACAGGTGGAGATGTCCTCCTCTGGGGAGGCAGTGAAAGAAACAAATAATGGAACAGGATACATTTTGGTAGATGAGGTAACTGCATTTCTTAAACTGTTCTACTATGGTAAGGCTATAAAAGTGGATGATATTCATTCAGAAATGCTATAGCTGCTGGGAACTGGAGTTATTTATCTTCAATGTTGCATAAAAGATTTGAATAATAATTCTAGGTTAGCAAACTGGTGTAGATGTCCCCATTTTTAAAAAAGGAGGAGAAGGGTACTTTCTAATTACAGAGTACTCAAACTCCTCAGCTTGATTGAGAAAGTAGATGTCAGAATGCTGGAAAACAGATATCTACATGTGCTGTGAAGACTTACAAAAGGCATATAACTATGTATCCCAGAACATTTTGCAGGATGCGTTACAAAAATAGAGTCCCAGGGCCACTGTTGCAGTTAATTTAGTAGATTTATTTAAGGAAGGAGAGATGTCCCCATATTTTCAAACATTAAGTCAAATACATTCTGTTCAAATGTAGCTTGTCAGGGTGGAACCCTCCCATCTTGAGTCTTGCCTCTGACCCTTCATATATTTTCCTAATTAACCCCATTATTTGATCAGGAAGCACAGATGCTGCCACTGTCTCTCCTCTCTTGTGTGACTTTCATGAACAGGATATCAAGGTATAGCCAAGTTTGGAAGAACATTTATTTTAGGGACATGAGTACTATATCTCTATTGCTTGCAGATGATGCTGTCCTTTTACCCTCAAGTGACTGTGTTTTCCAACATGCAGCAGAGCAGTTCACTGCTGAACATGAAGTGTCTTGGATAAAATGAGCATCTTCAAATGACAGGTCATAGTTCTTTCTCAGAAACAAGTGATTGCTTTCTGCAGATATATGGATATGTCTACCACAGGTGGAAGAATTTAAGTATCTTATGATCTTTTTTTAACCAGATAAGATGGTGGAGATCAGGAAACTGACTAGCACAGAAATGCAAGAGTTGAAATACTACAGGCATTTTACTACACTGCAGTGGTAAAAAAAAGACCTGACTTAGTGATCTGCTATGCACTCATCCTCAGTCATGGTAATGAGCCTTGGATAGTAAATGTAATAATGATAGCATGATACAACGGGCAGAAATTAAGTTCTTTCACAGGGAAGATAGGCTCACTCATAACAGAAGCTGAACTGTAGAGATAATACTTGCCATCCTGTCAGGAGAAAAATGTCTGCTATGACTTGGTGTCTAAAAACAGTTTATGAAAAGGAAAAGTTCAGTTTGGGTGGGGTGGATCTTTACCTACATCTTACTACAACCATTATTTCAGAAATATTTGTATTAAACACCTGTATTAGCTTCACATACTATACAGTGACATGGACACATATGCAGTTGTAAATATGCAAATAAACCATTACATAGATTTTTCCTGTTCATGCATCATTCATATATAGTTTATTTCTTAAAAATTATTATTCATTTTAACATTACTTAGATTACATGTCCTACCTTCCCTGAAATGTTACCCCCTCTATCTGACCATTATTCATAGGTGTGTACTAGGCTAATGACCCTGGAGCCTTTACAAGCCTAGCCCATAGGATTACCATGGCATCATGCCACCCGACCTTAGTTCCTAGTGCCTCTGTAAAATAGAGCCACTGGAGTGATTCCCAGAGTGAATTAAGTATGCATACAATGTATAATCTGAAGTTCATAGGTTAGTACTAGGCTAATTGCCCTTGTGGGTCATTTTAAGCCTAGCCAATTAACCCATGTAAGAAACAAACATTGCACTTTGTGCCTGCAAGGTAAACGCCTTAACAATTTCACCAAGCTCCCACCCTCTGCATGTTTGTTCCAGCAGATTCCATTTAGTTCTATGTAATTTGTTCCTCCCCTTTTGTAAAGATCACACCTCTAACTACTTTATTTCATTTACTGCATTCAGTAATTTTGTTACAGTTGGTTTAACTTTTATTGTATTTTATTTTATTTTACATTTGTTTACTGGGATAGTCTGACTGGAAACAAGTCCTTTTTCAGCAGAGGCCTGGGGAGAAAAGCTCCACATAAAGGACAAAGATTACATTGCATTACATATGACATTAAGCAGTCCTTATGTATAGCATTACAGAGATTACATAACATTACATACAACAATACACATTAGATATGACAATAAACAGTCCTAATGTATAATATTAAATATGTGTGTACATTAAATTACAAGAAGACAGTTGTCAGGCTTTATATTTATGCATATATGCCTGTTAAAGATATAGATTGCAATGATGGCACTCTGTTACCATACAGAGTAATGCTGGAGAGTATACAAATTAATTGGAAAAGTAATTAATTCAGGAACTACCCATTAGCAATAAATGAGAGACATTCATACTCTAAACAGAGTATAGTGTAAAATCTGAAGGTCTACATTCAAGGATAGAGCAAGGTAATAGATTATGACATAAATTCTATGATAAAGGTATATACTGTAACACAGGAGGAAGAATTAAATTCAGGTTAGTAGTTTAGGATGCTACAAGTATATACAGAGGTATAAGGGAGTAGTAGTGAACATAGTGGTGAGAAAAGCTGTAGTAAAGAGTAGGGATTAGCCGAGGGAGGAACATGACCATAACCATGTGTTCATTAAGTGATGTTTTAGCATTTCTTTTTTAAACTGAGACAGATTGGTGATGGAGGTTATGTTATGTGGTAAGGTATTCCAGGTTTTTGCTATATAGTTTGAGTAAACAGTGTCTCCAGTGGTATTATTGGATTTGATTACATTCAGTAAGGGTTTGTTGCTAGAGCAAAGGGTCCTATTGTTTGAGTATAGCTGTAGTAGGTTTTAGAGAGAATGTTTTTTTTGTGGTTGATATTGAATTTTGTGGGCCATGTATAGTTGATTATAGAGTATGACCTGTAGGAGTTTAAGTCATCTGAGTTGCTTAAGAGCTGTACAGTGATGTGATCTGCAGGGGGAGTCTGTGGCAAATTTTGCAATTTTGTTGTAACAGGTATCTAATTTGGCTAAGTCTGATTTTCGGAGGTTAGTGAGAATAGGTGAGGCACAGAGGAGAGTTGAAATGAGGTGGAATTGGGAAATATTTGTTTTTGTGTTTTTTGTGAGGAACTGCTTATTTCTGTAGAGTAGACATATGTTGTGTACTTTTTTGATGGTTTATGATTTCATAGTGATGTTAATTGTTACCCCCAGTAGTTTGGTATGGCTAGTGGGCCTTATGTCTGTTTTGTTCCTAGCTATAATGCTAAAAGGGGATAGTGGTAAGGAGTCTTGCAGGATAGAAAAGCATGAGTTTTGTTTTGTTTAGATTTAGAATTTGTTAGCTATTTAATAGCCAGTGTTCAACTGCTGAGAAGGAGTCCTGTGTTAGCTTATTTAGTTCTTGAATGGTGGGGCCAGTACAAATAAGGGTAGAATTGTCTGCATACTGAATTACAGAAGCTTGTGGTGCTGAGGTGTTTAAATTGTTTGTTGTTGTTTTGGTTTTCATTTCCAATAATTCTTTTTTTTTTTTTTGGCATTCAACAGCAGTAAACTTAACATGGCATTCCTGTGTCAATGCAATTAAGTTCCTATATACCAACTCAAAAGAATAATTTCTTTAGTCATAGTTCCTCTAACATTTCTGACAAAGTACCCTGTAGGAAATTTTAGAAATGTACTGACTCAGTACATTCCTAAAAACATGCTTCCAAGTATCTTTCTCTTTCTCATTACACCTCAACAACTGATGTCTACCTGTGGAAAAAATTCTTTGTAGTCTACTCGGGGTATAAAAATACCTATGTAAACTCTTCTATGCAACTATCCTAACCCTTCTAGATTTTGTTGCATACTTGACAGCCATACAAATATCCTCCCATTGTTCCCTTTGCATATTGCCTTTCCATTATTATGTCATAGTTGTTTCTAGCCTCTTCTGATTGATTTTTATGCCTAGCAAGCATTATTTTCTACACCCTTCTAATTATCCCTTTTTAGCCACAATTTCTGTTCTAAACACAGTTATTAACACAACCAAGTTGGTCTTTCTATTAATACTACCCTATCCCTTTATCTTTGCCTATACTCTGTTAACAGTCCATTGTAGGAAAGACACTCTCTACCACATAGTCTAAACTTCTGCTTGGCCTCATCTCACAATAGATGTTTCCCTCCCTTGCTATTTGTTCCCAGTACCTTGGTTCCTTTGCTAATTTCATCCAATAAATTTCAGTTCCCTCTTGCCGATTTTCTGTGCACCTACTTGCAGTCATACCTACTGGCAAACTCTCCTTTCTCCATTCCTGGGTTATCTTAGTTTGCAAAATATTTTCTGCTACTTTGTAAATACAACATTTTGTATATGTATTATTATTCTCCTTAAGGGTCTGCAACCAAAATCTTATTCTCTCCTTAATTTGTGAACTCCTGTCTCAATATAATTTCTTTCCACTTTGCTTTGTAGTCTTCTGTCTTTGTTATATATATGAGCCTTAAGTGTGTAGCTTTAAAGGATCCCTTCAAATCTAGTAGTCCTAAACGACATTGTTCTGCGTGAACTATTGTCCTTCTTCCTTCCCAAACAAATTCCTTCAATTATTTATTAATTATGGTCCCTAGCTTTTCCCACTGGTTGATATAAATCTGTCTGATCTTTTTATAGTATCAAAGGGACTAAAGACATTTGTACCTTACTATCATAGCCAAGGGCTTCTAACTTCTCAATTTTTGTATTATCTTTTGATTAATCCCTTCCTACATATACTTAGCGACAATAATTTTAATCCAAACACTTAAATACTTCATTTTATTATATTCCCATAAATATGGGTATTGATGAAACAATTAATGTGTGGGAGCATAGTTGGTTTTATCTTAATTTGTTTTATATCCTGAAAATTTTGAAACTATCTCAAAATGTTCTATAACACTGAAATATCATTTTCTGTATTTATCAAGTGCATAATAATATCATCTGCAACAAGGCTAATTATTCTTGAAAACCTTATCAACTATGCCCTTAAATTTGTGAGTCCTTTTTTTTGTTTGTTTGTTTTGCCAGTGGCTATAAGTATAAGGCAAATCACAAAGGGGAAAGACAACATTCAGGCATGGTTCATCTGTTCATAGGTGATTACTAGGTTAATGGCACAAGAGCCTTTACAAGCCTAGCCAATAATACCCAACACAGCTTACAGACAGCTTGTCAGAGAGGAACCCTTCCATCTTGAGTCTTGTCTCTCATTCTTCATATATATTCCTAATTAACCACATTATTCTGTCAGGAAGCACAAATGCTGCCATTGCCCTACTCATATAATCCAGCTAATTCTCCTGAATGCCTGCCTCCTCTGCATCAATTTCCACCAAGGGTAATGGGGTCTTCTTGCACTCTGGATTCCTCTGGATTATCATTTCTCTCCTAATGTCGTCAAATGCTTGCCTCCCCTCCACAGAACCACATTGAGCTACATCTTTTAGTTTTAAAAACACCTTAGGCATTCTCTTAGTAAAGATAAAAACATTTTTATAAAATGGTTAAAAACTGAAACTGGTCTATATAAAGTTGAGATTAAAGAGTCTTTGCCTATTTTGGTAGTACAGCCACCACAGCTTTTTCCAAGATGCTGGTAATGTCCCTCCTTTTAAAATATCATTAAATATAGCCTTCCAGATCTTTATCACTTTCTTCTTGCCTAATTTCCAAACTTATATAGGAATGCCATCTGTTTGTGGAGAATTCTGTGTCAATTGATTATACATCACCATTTTATCTTGTCTCCTTCCATCTTAGCTTTTAACCATTGATCCTCATCTTCCTCTAACGTTGACATATTTAAGTCTTCCATAAATACTTCATATGTGAATTTTCTTGACTTTCCCATTCCTCTGCTCTATACAGATTTTCATAGAATTACTGAAATAGCTCTAATACTGCTGCAGGGTAATTAGTTTTCTAGTTATAGGTTCTCTAAGTTTGGAAACACCCCTTTCTATTTTCTGTTGTCTACGTCACTGTGTTAATAGTTTTATGCTCTGGATTGTTATCAAAAATATTTTCTTAAAAGCAGCCTTCCTAAACTCATTCATATGATACAAATTCTCCCGTATTTTCCTTTTAGATGTACTTTAGAAATGGTGCATAGCATGGAGTTCTGAAGCAAATCAAATAATGACTAGAAAAGCTTCAAGTACTGCACATTTGTTGTGCAACAGTAGCAAACACTAATCAAAAAGTATATTCAATGGAATGAGTGAACTCCTCTCCAGTAATATTTAAAAGCACTGGTAGGTGAAAAGTTAAACTTAAATGTTAAACTTGATTTGGATTAATGTCCCATGCCTTATGGTAACAATATATATAACTTGTGCATTTTTTATACCCACATGATGCAAGTGTCCAATAGTCACAAGTGGCCACAAGTTTTGAGTGGTCAATCCAGGGACCCCATGACTTCAGTGTGCTAGGCATTCAAGCTTAAATCTGGTCCTGTTCTGTATGCAAGACATTCCATAGACACCAAGATACCCGTACCCTTTTTTAATCTGGTACTACTCACAGTCTTACATAGGCAATCCGCTACCTTGCTGATGCTAGCAGCTGTTATGAAAAAAAAGGTACATAGTGTTGTGGGACTTTTCTTTCTATATTTGTTGCAACAAAGAAGAGTAACAGCATCAGTGTACAAAGTGGACCAAATCTTTTTGAATAGCGATCCACTTATTGGAGATATTATTTTCCGTAAATGCAACATTTTTACAGACAGTAATGTTTTAGTCTTATGTATGGCACAGACACTAAGTATTCTGTCATACTGGAGGATCATGGTTTTGATGAAGTGCTAGTATATTACAATTTAATCCACAAAATAAATGATGTAAATTATAGTTCCACTTTGATAAAATAATAAATACTTAATAAACAAATCTCACTAAGCAGTGTCATCCTCCAAGTGGGCTTCTTTAGACTGTGATAAACACCAATAAACGCATTGATTGTATACAAGCTGCAAAGCAGTCGTGTCAGTGGCTATTGTGATTTTTGTTTTTCCCATATTTATTATTTTATTAAAGTGGAACTATGTTTTTTGGAGTATTACAGTTTGGACTGGTGGTTCTCTTAGTACTGCCTTGTCTTCTACATATATTGAATATATCAGATAAAGCAGAGAGCAATACAATAAAGAAGCAGGAAAATGTTAGACCAGATGCCATCGGTACCTCAGCATAAAAAAGAAAAGAAAAATCTCATGACTCAAATTCAAGGGCAAAAGACTGAACCTATTCTGAGGCAGTACTGTGCTGCAGCGTAAGGACGGAGATAACATGACAGCAGTTACAAAAGTAAAATATTTTTTTTAAACAAGAAACATATTTATTAAATTATCACTTATAACATAGGCAAGCATACATTTATATAAATGAAAACAAACCATACTGACATAATCTTAGTTGCAAGCATTATACATCACAAACCATATTGACATAATTTTAATTGCAAATATTATACATTATTTATAATCTACCCAGCCATTGTCAGTCAAACATTACATAGCTCATTCAAATCCTGCCTTCTTTTAAACCTCATTCCTCCCCATGTGTAATGTTTCCACAAATCCCATTTTTCCTGTGTAATTTGCTCCTACCCATTTCTAAAGATGCCAATTTCAGTTGTTTTATCTTTGTTACCATATTCACTCCTTCTAGTGCAGTTGGTTTAGACTTTCATTTCCATTTTCTAGTAATTGCTTTTTTTGGAACCCACCATAATTCCATAATTAGACTCAGCAAGGCCTTACTATGTCTTGGCAATTCCAATTCTGTATCATAGCTCAGAAAAATCATTTTCCTAGATACGCCAATTTTCTCACCCAGTATCTCTGATAGAGTAGTCTGCAGGGGAATCTTTAAAGTCTGCCAACTCATTGCACTCCTAGAAGATATGTTCCCAATTACCTCTTTCTTCCCCATCACTCCTCCAACATTTCCTGTCTATCTGAGGAAAAATTCTCTGGAGTCTGTTTGGGCTATAAAAAAAACCTATGTAAACATTTCCAAGCAAAAGTCCTAAATTTTCTATATTTTTTTACATATTTGGAAAACGCATATACCCCCATTGTTTATTTGTGAATAACTTATTCAGTTTCTCGTCCCAATCCTTTCTAAACTCCTCTGACTGATTTTTATAGTTATCATGCAGTGTTTATATGCTTTACTAATGATTCCATTTTTAACAGTAGCTTCTATTCTAGATTCTACTAAAAACTCCACCAGTGCTGGTCTTTCTTTTAGGACCCTTCTATTGCTTTCTCATTGCCAATACTCTGATATCAAGCTTTTACACGGAAGGAAATCTGTAACCTGTAATCCAAATAAATTCTCGGTGCCTTCCCATTCTATTACTTTTCCCTCTCAAGTTATATGCTACCAGTACTTTGGTTCCTTTGCCAGTTTTCTCCAATAAATTCCAGCCCCCCTCTTACCTATCGCCTTTATCCCTAATTGCAGTCATCTCTATCAGCAGAATCTCCTTTCTCCATTCTCATGTTGGCTTAGTTCCTAGAATACTTTCAACTACTTTATGAATATAATATTCTGTATGATTATTATTATTATCTTAAATACCTGCATCCAAAATCCCAGTCTCTCTTTGTTTCTTGAGCTTCCCCCATTTTATCATCATCCCTTTCCATTTTGAATTATAGGTTTCTGTTTGTGCTATGTATAAGAGCAAATGTGTAGCTCTGAAATACCCATTCAAAGCAGATAATCCCAATATGCCTTCTTGGAAAAATCAGCCTATCCCACTTGACTCTTCCTGTCTTCCTCTCTCAGATAAAATCCTTCAGCTCTTTATTAATTGTCATCCACAAGTCCTCCATGATTGATAAAAATATGCCTGACCTGTGCATAAGACTAAAAACATTTTAACTGTTTATCTTACTATTTATATATATATATATATATATATATATATATATATATATATAAAACAGTGCTTACAATTTCTCAGTTTTTGTATTATCCTTGGTTTAGTCTTTTCCCACATATCCTTAGCTGCCACACCAGAATCATTTTAATCCATACTCCTAAGTACTTAATTTTATTATGACCCTGTAAAGATGGATATTGCTGAACCAATTTGTGTGTGGGTACATAATTTATAGCTATTCCCTTTGTTTTTAGCATCATTGATTTTGCATCCAGAAAAGATATGAAACTGTCTCAAAATATTCCACAACACTGGAATGTCATTTTTTTGGTTTTGTCAGGTATAAAATATTATCATCTGCAAATACAGCCAGCTTTTCTTGACTATCATACTAATTATATCCTTGAATTTCCGAGTCCCTTATTTACTTTGCCAATGGTATTAAATATAATGAAAATAACAAAGGGTGTTGAGCAAATACAGCACACTTCTACAACTTAAAGATAAAAAACACACATCTTCCCACTACAGACATCAGGGGATTAACAGAAGCAGTTTTCATATCTCTTATAAGTTCTCCAAAGTAGCATCTGTCAATTAGAGTTTTTGGTGTACAGTGGCAGCTTTGAGAACTCAGGAGGATGTAGGAGGGAGTCTGTCAGTAATTGGATGACTACAAATTGACAGCTTTAGAAAAATACAATTTCGCTACTTTTATTTATTTACTTTAGAATTTACAACTACTGTGAACAAGTTAGAACACCTGTCAGACCAATGCAAACAGGGTAATTCAGTCAAACTGTGAAAAGTAGTCAGGTTCAGGAACTGTGTTAAACTGTCTGTGAGCCACACCACTGCCATTCTATCTCAATGGAAAGAAAAACACCTCACCACCTTCTGTCTAGCATGGCAAATAAAGGATACTCAAAATGGATTTTGACAAGAAGACAAAGCAGTAAAGCAAGATCATTTCACTATGGTAGGGCCCACAATATCAGTTTTGCAGTAAAACTTATTAAAATATAATAAGAAGCCCATTGAGTAATGTTCATACATTAAAATAGTTCAAAATACCAAAGATACAATGAAATAATGTTTTGCGTTCTTAGACTGAGTTTTCATTTAAGGTGGTGTTATTTTTTCCTGCCTAAACAAGCAACTGTAGCATAACAAGCTATGTGGCATAAGCTGGATGGCATATAAAGGTTAACTTGCCAGTGTTTTCATATAGCAAGGATCTAAAATGCATTATGTGAAAATAAAGTACATTTCTGTGGGGGCAAGGAAGCCAGTAGCCTCCTTATAAAATCTTAACATAAAACAATAAATATTTCAAAACAAAAACTTGTCAAAGTCATGGTAATAGCGTGACCATGTAGGAACAATGAATGGCTCTTTGGGCACTATTAACCACATCAGCCACAATGAGTGACAATACATTATGACGGGATGCCAGTCACTCTGATCATAGCCTAAATTGCATAACAATTGAAGGGGTGAAAGATCTGGATATACCAGTTGAGTAAGTACTTTAACCATGCCATGTGTATCACATTTGCTGTAAACAACAAACTGGTGCATAGCTCAACCACTTCATTTAATTTCTGAGCTGGGAACAAAGCCAAAATAATCAGAAAAAATGTTAAACATTGTTATGCTTTACAGAAAGGATTGACTAAAGTAATATGACCTAAGAAATATTATTTGAGTTCTACAGGTGTAGTACTCAGTATTTTGTCATTGAGTAATCACAGGGAAAATCAGTTTTCTAACATTTAAAACAGAGGTGCTGCTGTTACTTGCTTTTTCCTCTTCCTTTGCATGACATCTTAGTATGATATAAAAGAATAGAAATCGCCAACATTCTCAAAAAAAAAGACTCTTTATTTTGGTTATAAAAAATAACCATTTGTTTTGGCTGGGAGCTGGGGTGTATGTTATTTGTTCGGAAAAAATCTGACATTTCCATAAGACATGTTCTACTTTGGTCACTTGAAAAGGAGGCAACTCTAATTCATGATGAGCATTAACATTTATTATATGTAATCCAAGTGCGAAATAAAGCATATAGAAGGAAGAGAGAAAATTATAGTAATACAGGGTCCATTATTTTAATTAATTCATAGCTATAGGCTCATGTTTTTTAGGTTCATAGGTAGGTACTAGGCTATCTGCCCAAGGGCATTTATAAGCCTAGCCAGAGTGTGTTGGCTTTCGCTGCCCCATTGATTAATTAAAGGACCACTATGGGCAAACAATGAAAAAACACATATTTTTTATCTTGCCATGATTTACTGCACTTCCTAAAGCTGCCTGCAGCAAAATAAGTGTTCATTCCTAATTTTATTATTTTTTTACTCTTGTCTGCCCTCATGGGGGAAGACATTGTGATTCCTTTGGAAAGCTAAATCTGTCTCAATGCACAGACTGTGAGAACAAATAGCCCTACCATTTGTTGTCAGACTTAGAATGGACCTCCTGAAAAAAATGCCACGTTTGAGAGTCTGCAGCTCATGTGTCATTGACTGGTATGTGCTGAATTTTATAAATGTTGTTCACACTGATGTATGCCCCTTTTGGAATGTACCTCACAAGACATTTGCAGCAGCTGTAAAGGCCACAGAAGTACCTCACAAAGAGGATTACTGGCCTCAAACAGATGCCCTACACTGACCATCTAAAAAAACTCCAGCTTTACTCCGTAGCATATCGCCTACTCCGAGGTGATTTCTGCCTAACATATAAAGCTATGTCAAACCCAGAGCTGTTGGACATGCTACACCTAAAGAAATCCCATTCGCTCTGAGCTACACACTCTAGGGACCTAAACCTTGTCACCACAATAAACAGGACATGCTGGAGAGAGAGATTCCTGTCCCAGAGACTTCCCATACTCTGGAACAAGCTACCCATCTATGTCAAGCAAAGTTCCTCATTAGCACTTTTCAAGAAAAATCTTTGAGTGGATGGGAGATAGGAAAGTATACCCCGGGAATCACTTCTGTGGCTCTGCTCGACAGTGGCACAGGAAAATAACTTTCTTGGGTGGCATAAGCCAGGGAAACCTGTTGGCTAGGCTTACTTAGGCCCTTAGGCCAATAGTCTAGTAACTACCTATGAACCTATTGTTAGACTAAATACAATATTATATAGCATTGAAATGTGCTGACATAAGGGTGACAGTTCATTATTTACCCATAAGGCAAATGTCAGAGTGGAAAAGTTCAAATAGTGGATAAAGAGGAGGAGGGGAAGAGAATAAAGAGTGAGAAAAAGTATTTGTTAGAAGTAATAATTAGGGCAGATATGGGAGGCAGGAGAACAAATTAGTAAAAGCAACGTTACAAGTAAGAGAAACAAAACCAAGAAAAAGAAGAAATAACATATCTGCACTGATATCTGCTTGCTGCCCTGCTGAGGGGGACATTTGTGCAAGTGCAGTGGACTGGCTCCAGTAGGAAGGGATGGCAGCATAACTCTCAACATTATAGAACAAGAAGTCTGGACAAGGCCATAAATAATAGGGGACAAAGGCCCAAAAATGGGACAATTTATAAATATTGCACTTACAAACTTAGAAAGTTGATACACAGGTTTTGCATTAGAGTGAATTTTCTTAAGGATATGAAGTCTGAAAATCAAATCCCTGTTAACTTTCTGACTTCAGTGTTCAATGATTTGCCAGTGATTTGACAGAAAACATGGGAGTCTTGAATCAACACACATCAATCATTTTCATTTGTTTGCCAAACCCATTACAGCAGTATTTTGCAGAGAGGTGGGAAAAGCCTTAAATTTGACTGGTATGTTGTGTGGGTGTGGGTAGCTGTGTTTGTGGAAGGTGGAGGTGTGCCTTTGTAAGTGTGGTGCAAATGTTATGGATTATGAAAAGGAGAGATTAAGAGGAAAATTGTGCTCAGTGAAGTCCCTAGCAATTTCATCACTGCTTGATTCAGACATATACATTCCCCTGTGTTTGTCAGTACTATGTTTGAGTGCATTGTTTTGGAGTGTAGTTTCACTGCTACAGCTGCTGCTACTCTTTCAATACAAGTATCTGCTTTGAAGTTTTCTCCAGGAGTCTGTTGCTAAGAGGATGAGAGACATGCTACAGGTATACAACTAAGACAAACTAGATAAAGCAATAGTAAGAAAATGTACTAGGTCACATCACAGGCTTGGGAGGTCATTGTTAAGAAACTGAGAACTGTTGTAAAATTTATCATTAAATACCATAAGTTCAGGTTATACTATAAGAGAATAACTATGTAAAGATAACCATGTCAGCATGCATTATAAGTTGAATATTTTACTGTACACATTTTAAATGGATAGACTGGCCTAAACTCTGGACTGATGCGTTTGCTTTTCTTTTTTTTATTCCTGGGAAATGCTATTCAGAAGTGAAGAGGCATAGAGACATACAAGGGAACAGATATAGTGGCACACCAGGCTGTGATTTTTTTTTTATGTCTATTGTCATGCAAAGCTGACTAAATATTTGAATCTAGTAAAGCTGGAAATGTGAGAGGTGGATAAAGAGCCTTGCCCTGCTGGGCAGTCAAGTGTTGGGGTATATTAGTGCTTGCTATTAGGTCTGAACAAGTGCTGGACTGTAGGATGCTTTTTGAGTGCTTAGGCTGAGAGTTAGACTAGTTTCAAGTGAAAAACTGAAGAGGAGACTTAGTGGAGCTGGGAATAATTTAACCCTAGCTAACCGGTGCTGACCTATGCACAAAACCATGCAAATGCGGTTTTCTAACTTCTGGGCTGGAACCACTCCTCCAGGAACAGATGGCTGCTCAAAGTTCCCCCCTCTCACAGGTGAACAGAGAAACTTCCCTCTCTCCAAGTAAGGTATGGGTAACTCAGAAACGTGTAACACAGCCCTGAATTCAGCACTAGCCTGAAAACTGGACTATACTAGCTTAGAAAGGTGGGAAACAAGAAATGTATTTATTTATTTATTTATTTATTTTATTTTTTTTAGATAAGGCAAAAACAGTAAAAAGTACACTTAAAACAGCTTTAAACGACTACAAGTGATCAGAAAAGGCTATTGCACTTTAGTGTGTAGCCTACAACAGTTAAACAATTTATTTAAACAAAAAACAACTTTTTAAAAGTGCAGGCAGTCAAATAAGTACAGTATGTGAAAAAAAACAAGCTTTTAAATCACAATAAGTGCTGGAAAATCAGCGTTTAGGCAGAAAACAGTTAAGTACAGCAGGAAAATACAGAAAACTGATACTCAATCACTCCAAAGTATCTCTTTAAGCTAGAAGGCTTGCATCAGTTTAAGGCTTTCTAGTGCTTTCCAGTAGGTTAGTTACAGGAAAGATGGGAAACAAGCGCAGATGTAGTCTTTTAAACCAGAAAGTTGAAAGAGATGAACAACTTTCCGAATGATCAATAAACTACAATTCCTGGGCCAAGACCCACTCCTCTTGTGGTAGACAGGCAACCTAGTATTTACCACTCCCACTGATAAGCTAAAAGGCTACACTCCAACACAAAGGCTTGGGGGGCTCAGAAGCTTACAAACAGTCCTGGATACAGCAAATCTGTACCTGGGCTAGACCAGTTATGGGAAAGGTGGGGATCAAGCGCAAACATGGGCTTTAAAACCAGAAAGTTGAGAGAGATGGACAAAAACTGCCCAAACGGCCAATAAACTACAATTTCTGGGCCAGAACCACTCCTCTTGTGGTAGATAGGCTACCTAGTGCTTACCACTCCCACTGATAAGCTAGAAGGCTTCCTTCCAACACAGAAAGGCTTGCGGGGCACATAAGCTTACCAACAGTTGTGGATACAGCAACTCTGTATCTGGACTAAGCTAGTAACAGGAAAGGTGGGAAACAAGCACAAGTGTGGCTTTTAAACCAGAAAGTTGAAAGAGATGGGAAAAGGCTGCCCAAATGGCCAGTAGCTACAATTTTTGGGCCAGGAACCACTCCTATTGCGGTAGATAAGCTACCTAATGCTTACCACTCCCACTGATAAGCTAGAAGGCTTCCCTCCAACACAGAAAGGCTTGGGGGGCTCAGAAGCTTACAATGAGTCCTGGATACAGCAAATCTGTACCTGGACAAGACTAGTTACAGGAAAGGTGGGGAACAAGCGCAAACGCAGGCTTTTAAGCCAGCAAGTTGAAGGAGATGGAAAACTGCCTAAACGGCCAATAAACTACAATTTATGGGCCAAAACCCACTCTTCCCGTGGTAGATAGGCTACCTGATGCTTACCACTCCTACTGATAAGCTAGAAGGCTTCCCTCTAACACAGAAAGGCTTGGGGGGTGCTCAGAAGCTTGCAAAGAAAGAGTCCTGGATACAGCAAATCTGTACCCGGACTAGACTAGTAACAGGAAAGGCAGGAAACCAGCACAAACACACTTTTGAATCAGAAGGCTGAAAGAGATGGAAGAGCTTCCCAAACGGCCAATAAACTATAATTTCTAGGCCAGAAACCTCTCCTCCTGTGGTAGATAGGCTACCTAGTGCTTACCACTCCCACTGATAAGCTAGAAGGCTTCCCTCCAACACAGAAAGGCTTGGGGGGGCTCAGTGGCTTACAAATAGTCCTGGATACAGCAAGTCTGTATCTGGACTAGATAAGTTACAGGAAAGGCAGGAAACAAGCTAGGAATTTCTTTTACAGAAAAGCAGCTAAAACAGCAGTAAATACAATTCAAATGCAGTGCAGGCTAGCACACGTGTATCAATATTACAGCAAATACAGTTTAAATGCAATTAAATTAACAAATGACTAAAAAAACAAGTGCAGAAGGCATTAAATTAGAAGGCTACTAATAAACAGTAATAAGTGCAGAATAAGAACACATGCAGAACAGCAACTAAGACAGTTACAGTAAGAGCAGATGACTATATATATATATATATATATATATATATATATATATATATATATATATATATTTTTTTTTTTTTTGAGGGAGGGAACACAGCAGGATTAAGAGGCTACAGGGGTTGTCTTTCTCAAATGCTCTCTTTGTATACAGAAGGAGTGCCTGAAATCAGAATATGATCTCGCTGCACTCAGTTGAGTGAACAAATGAGACAGGCCCAGAAGGAGTATCCAAATACAAACTTACAAGAAGGGTGGGCGGTTTCAAAGCCACCAAGATTAACACCAAAACAAGAACAGGGAATGCAGGTGGGAAAAACACAGTGGAGACAACAAGACACTGAAACAATACAGCACCACTATAAATAATAGGCAAGTGTATAAATACAGCACAGTGCAAATTAAGTTGCAAAAAGTGTACTGTACCAGTTTGGAATAGATTCCAACTTTGCAGCTCACAGCAAATCTATCAGCTTTCCAGCAGTTCACAGAAATGCAGTCTGTATTGGAGTTACAATAAATACACCTCAGGCAATGACTAACAACTAGGATGTGGGCTGGCTCAACAACCACCTCCCTGAATGTAGCTTGAGCTACCCTGAGGAAACAAAAACAGTGGAGACAACAAGACACAGAAACAATACAGCACCACTATAAATAATAGGCAAGTGTATAAATACAGCACAGTGCAAATTAAGTTGCAAAAAGTGTACTTATCAGTTTGGAATAGATTCCAACTTTGCAGCTCACAGCAAATCTATCAGCTTTCCAGCGGTTCACGGAAATGCAGTCTGTATTGGAATTACAATGAAATACACTTCAGGCAATGACTAACAGCTAGGACGTGGGCTGGCTTAACAACCCCCTCCCTGAAACTAGCTTGAGCTACCCTGAGAAAAAAACAGTGGAGACAACAAGACACAGAAACAATACAGCACCACTATAAATAATAGGCAAGTGTATAAATACAGCACAGTGCAAATTAAGTTGCAAAAAGTGTACTTATCAGTTTGGAATAGAGTCCAACTTTGCAGCTCACAGTAAATCTATCAACTTTCCAGCAGTTCACAGAAATGCAGTCTGTATTGGAATTACAATGAAATACACCTCAGGCAATGATTAACAGCTAGGATGTGGGCTGGCTCAACTACCGCCTCCCTGAAACTAGCTTGAGCTACCCTGAGAAAAAAAAACAGTGGAGACAACAAGACACAGAAATAATATAGCACCACTATAAATAATAGGCAAGTGTATAAATACAGCACAGTGCAAATTAAGTTGCAAAAAGTGTACTTATCAGTTTGGAATAGACTCCAACTCTGCAGCTCAAAGCAAATCTATCAGCTTTCCAGCAGTTCACAGAAATGCAGTCTGTATTGGAATTACAATGAAATACACCTCAGGCAATGACTAACAGCTAGGAAGTGGGCTGGCTCAGCAACCCCCTCCCTGAATGTAGCTTGAGCTACCCTGAGAAAAAAAAACAGTGGAGACAACAAAACACAGAAACAATACAGCACCACTATAAATAATAGGCAAGTGTATAAATACAGCATAGTCCAAATTAAGTTGCAAAAAGTGTACTTATCAGTTTTGAATAGATTCCAACTTTGCAGTTCATAGCAAATCTATCAGCTTTCCAGCAGTTCACAAAAATGTAGTCTGTATTGGAATTACAATGAAATACACCTCAGGCAATGACTAACAGCTAGGATGTGGGCTGGCTCAATAACCCCCTCCCTGAAACTAGCTTGAGCTACCCTGAGAAAAAAAAAAACAGTGGAGACAAGACACAGAAACAATACAGCACCACTATAAATAATAGGCAAGTGTATAAATACAGCACAGTGCAAATTAAGTTGCAAAAAGTGTACTTATCAGTTTGGAATAGATTCCAACTTTGCAGCTCACAGCAAGCTTATGGCCAAAAAAGACTAATGTGAAGCTCAGCCGTATCACTCAATACTATGGGAGACTAACAGTGTTCCCCACTAATCAAACTTTATTCACATACACCCAGTGAAAACTTATGATCACTCATTCAATTGTCCACACTAGGGAACTAATCTGATTTACAGGCAAGGGCAGCCTATTCCAAAAATGGAGCATATGTTGTGTTACATATCTTTCATGTCACTTGGTTTTGTTGATGTGGTAGTACAGCTTTAAGTCTGTAGAATGGGTGTTTGCTTTGCCACTGGTTTTATTTAGACAAAAGAGTTCAAAAAGTGATATGTCATTCATAGCCCAGCAGGCTAATTAGAGATCGCCCGTCAGGAGTCTGTATAACACTGACTAGAGGGGCTGAACTTTTCATCTCTCAGACTAATTAAGGGATGGAGACCCGAGATCTTTTTTGGTGGGGAAATATTGAGGTCTCAATCTGGTTTAGGTGCTTGCTAAGGTACATGCTGAAGAGTGCATTATATTCAACGGTGAACCAAATAAGGGATGAATAAAATTGGACTATAACTTCTTTGGACCGTGATGAGATCCACCAAAGAATGAGCTGTGCAAGGTAGAAGGATTTTCTAACGGAGATGTGGTGGTCTAAGAAGAGTCTGTTATTTACATATGTAACAAAGTCCCTGATGACTGCATCAAGTTTACATAGAATGTTAACTATATGGTAAGGAGTTCTGATGACAGATTTAACACAGGAAACAAAGTTTCATTTTTTGGTGTTGAAGGCAAGATCCTTCGATATGCATTTCCATTTCACATCAATAGCTCTACATGGAGTCCTGATATTTTCTAGGGGTGATTTCCTTAAGTAAGTGATATGCTAAAGAATAACGGGCACCAAAGGAGAGGGCAGGGTGTAACTTACAAATGACACTAAGATTGTTAAGCCAGAATGTCGTCCAATAAAGGTATTAGTCAGTGTTTGCCACTTGTCAGCCATATTTTCATACTGAGGGTCACGGTGTGAAATATCACTGTGGAAAAGGGAAAAATACTTTGCCACTATGTCTACATATATATAGTATTGTATACTGGAGATACTGCTAGTTATCTATTAGTAAATTATGAAGATATGCAACATTTTCATGGCTACATTAATGTTTCCCAAACCAAGTAATTTACAAATTATTGCATTGCACCAGGTGAAACCTTAAATGACCTGGGGAAAAATGGGCCAGGACTGAAACAGTTCTATAGGAATCAATGCTCTACCCTGGCTTACTAATTCAAAGTGAATAAATAAATAATGAACTTTCACTGATGTTTACACTAAAAGTTGTACCTCTTGAGAGACGTTGTGCTATTTATGCAATTAAATATACATAAATTAATAATTTTATTTATTTACTTTACATTTGTTTACCAGGAAAGTCTTACTGGGCAAATACCCATTTTCAGCAGAGGCCTGGGGAGAAAAGCTCCACATGCTACAATAAAATAGCTGGGTTCGCTGCCAGTAATAGATCACATTCCCACCATTGCCTCTCCCTAACTAAACTGCACTGGTTAGAATTTCCAAACCTCCTACGCTACCACCAACTGATCATAGCCCATCAAATTCTCTTCCATCCAGGGAAGTGCCCTGGCCTTGCCGACATGCTGTACTTTCACAACCCTTAAAGGGAGCTACATCCATGTATCAAAAACCTGATTGAAGTTAATCCATGCAGTAACAGTTCTGGGGAGGCCTTATTCTCCCATGATGTTGCCAAAGTATGGAACAACCTCCCACCTGAACTCAGGCTACAAAGTCACACAGGCACCTTTAAAGGCCTTCTTAAATTACACCTCAATACTAACCCTCTCTGCAACTACAAAGACCCCCCTTGAAGACTCACTTTTCCATATGTAAGTGACCCATTGAAGATTTTAATGCATACACTATACTCTCACCTGAAATGTACTTTTTGTATATATTGTAAATAATGGTACTACTCCTGAGTATCTTATTGTTCTACATAATTGTTTTTTGTATTTCATTATTTATCTTGTATGCCAGTTTTGGAGCTTTTCTCCCCATGACTCCACTGAAAAAGGACACATGATGTACAGTTGGACTTATCCTGGTAAAATAAATGTTAAATAAATAAATTTAGACATAGGCAGAAGTGTAGCAATTTATACAATGTTAAAAACATGTAGAAGTAACATCATATTTTTGGCAGCAAAGAACTGCTGAGAGCTCCACATATAAGACATTTAAATATGGACAGAGGTGTAATAATTTATATAATTGTAAAACATGAGGATATAATATATGTCTGACATCAAAGAACTGTTGACAAGTAGTAATCTAGGGCAAAATGCAACGTGTCTCAAGAATTCCTGACGTCATATAGAGGTGGTTAATATATCATGAGTACTAGTATCTGAGAAAGAAAAGAAAGAGAGAGGAGGTAGTTAATAGGTTGGGACGATTTTAGCGAGTAGTTGTAGTTGATGGTTGAAAAGAGAATTGTTGAACTTGATAGGTGTAAGTCATAAGAACTAGCATTTATCCTGGACTGTTGCAGGAGCAAAGCCATGTTTTCAGCCAGTGACTTTTGACTGATTTTTTTTAAAGTGAGTAATACTGTGTGGGATCTTATGTTTTCAGGCTGTGAATTCCAGATTGTGGCTATATAGGTAGAATAAAGACAGTCCCCTGCAGCATTCCTAGTTTTGATTACTTTTAGTAGGGATTCTTTTCTGGAGTGTAAGTCACAATGATTGGAACTGGGTTGAAGTAGGTTTTGGAGAACTGGTGTTTTTTTTTTTTCCTGTTTTTAGTAATTTGTGGGCCATTGTCAGCTGATTGTAGGAAAGGAGGTGGGGAATTTCTAACCAGGTAAGATATCTTAGTGCTTAACAGTGACGGTGAGTCAGTGGCGAATTTAGGAATTTTATTATAATATATTTCTAGTTTTCCATAGTCTGTTTTCTTGAGGTTGGTTAAGTATGGGAGAGGCATAGAGGAGTGGTGAGAGAAGGTGGGTCCTTGCAATTGCTGTCTCAGTATTAATAGTTAAGAATTACTTATTTTTATATAGCTTCCTAATTTTTGTGCAGTTTCTTTACCAACTGTGCTATGTGTAGGTCAAATCTGAGATTATTATCGATAACACCTAAGAGTTTTAATGTTACAGGTGTAATAATTTTATTGTGTGATCCAGAAATATGGAAGGTGTTAGGATGGGTAGTGGTTCCAGTTGGAAGAGCATACGTTTGGTTTTATTGGGGTTAAGTATAAGCTGAGTGTCAGAGAGCCAAGCTTCAGCGGTGGAAAAGGACTTGTGTTGATCCATTTGTAATAATTCTGTAAATACCTCAGTAAACAAGCACTTTGAATTTCTTAATGTCACGGTCACCTCAACGTGCTTTGATCATGTGTGTCTATGCTGTAAAGGCTCCCAGATATGCAAAGCTGTTCGTTAAACTTCACAGAAAAACACGTAACTCTATGTTTGAACACATTACAAAGCTAATTATAAAGACTTTGAATGCGCTATTATCCAGTATAGAAAACTTTTTACTGACAACATTGGGCTGTACCTTTTAACAGGTTTACGGTACCCAAAATAATTACAGGTGGTTGACGTGCTTTTTAACTTGATTTTTCAGACAATGCTGTGGAATGCAAAAATGGGTGTAGGGCAGGCTGCTAGAGGTGTGATATTCTATGTCTCAGGAGTGTTGTATTTCACAAAACATCCCATCCTGATACAATTTCCTTGACCGAGGCACAACCAAAGACGGAGTAGGTCACGGTGGAAGGTCGCCTACGTGCCGCTAAAAAGGTTATGCAAGCATATTTCCGATCAACAAACATTGCATCATAGTTCTCAACCTTCCATCTCCAAAATGAGGAACACTAGCCCTCATAATGTGGAACAAATTGGCAAAATATGGAACACATACTAACGGCTTTCTAACAACTTCAACCAGTAAGGTCACGGGATGGTTACAATATGCTCCTTTTACTTATAAAAAGCTGTTTTAATGAATTAATATGATTCACTTCTATTTACCTTAACTATCAGCTAAAAACTTCCTAACACTCAGTATGTGACAGAACATTTCAATATGGAACTTTGAGGGACAATAAACCTTTTAAGACCCCAATGAGGTATGTTCCTAGTAAAGAGGTACACTCGAGGGGTTAGGGGTATGTGCATAAGAAGCGACATAATAATAATACTTGACAGTAATACACACGTAAAACAAATGTATCATATTTGTATTTTGCCTGCCATAGCTTGACAAATACCTCTCAAGTGCCATGGTACAACAATAGTATTTCGGATGACGGTTAGCTTGTGACTCATTGCATTAAAATAAAATTATTTATAAAATTAGACATTTCCAAGGCTTCATACACTACTGAATAACTAAATTAAAGTTTCTGAAGATTTTCTATTCTAAAAGTAAGTGGCCTGCTCTTCGACCACCTACTAACGTTTTTTAAGGGCATGTTCTACGATTTTAATGATCAAAGGTTGAAATACCAATGCCTTGGAACCGCACTAAATGGGTTGTAAATTCGTAACCAATCTGCAAGCATAGTTGCAAACCTATCACCTCAGGGAACACCATATCAGGTACATCTTCTGATTAACATTGCTTAGATAGCTCATTGCTAGAATATTATGTTTGCATTTTTAATTCTTATGGGTTTCTAATACCATGACGGGAATGGACTCATTCCCAAGTGAAAGTATGATTTTAGTTCGTGAAATTAGAGCTGTTTCTAGTTTTGATGTTAGCCAGAAGTGCTCTTTGCATAGCTCTCAACCTTCCATCTCCAAAATCAGGAGCACTATCCCTAATGATGTGGAACAAATGGGCAAAATGTGGATCATACACTAACAACTT